>NC_037338.1:51171313-51474344 GCF_002263795.3 Bos taurus | reverse complement strand
ATGCTGTGAAAGTGCTGCACTCAATACGCCAGCAAATTTGGAAAACTCAACAGTGGCCACAGGACTGGAAAAGGGAAGTTTTCATTCCAATCCCAAAGAAAGGCAATACCAAAGAATGCTCAAACTGCCCCACAATTGCACTCATCTCACATGCTAGTAAAGTAATGCTCAAAATTCTCCAAGCCAGGCTTCAGCAATATGTGAACCGTGAACTTCCTGATGTTCAAGCTGGTTTTAGAAAAGGCAGAGGAACCAGAGATCAAATTGCCAACATCTGCTGGATCATCGAAAAAGCAAGAGAGTTCCAGAAAAACATCTATTTCTGCTTTATTGACTATGCCAAAGCCTTTGACTGTGTGGATCACGATAAACTTTGGAAAATTCTTCAAGAGATGGGGATACCAGACCACCTCATCTGCCTCTTGAGAAATTTGTATGCAGGTCAGGAAGCAACAGTTAGAACTGGACATGGAACAACAGACTGGTTCCAAATACGAAAAGGAGTACATCAAGACTGTATATTGTCACTCTGTTTATTTAACGTATATGCAGAGTACATCATGAGAAATGCTGGACTGGAAGAAACACAAGCTGGAATCAAGATTGCTGGGAGAAAAATTAATAACCTCAGATATGCAGATGACACCACCCTTATGGCAGACAGTGAAGAGGAACGCAAAAGCCTCTTGCTGAAAGTGAAAGTAGAGAGTGAAAAAGTTGGCTTAAAGCTCAACATTCAGAAAACGAAGATCATGGCATCTGGTCCCATCACTTCATGGGAAATAGATGGGGAAACAGTGGAAACAATGTCAGACTTTATTTTTCTGGGCTCCAAAATCACTGCAGATGGTGACTGCAGCCATGAAATTAAAAGATGCTTACTCCTTGGAAGGAAAGTTATGACCAACCTAGATAGCATATTCAAAAGCAGAGACATTACTTTGCCAACAAAGGTCCATCTAGTCAAGGCTCTGGTTTTTCCTGTGGTCATGTATGGATGTGAGAGTTGGACTGTGAAGAAGGCTGAGCACCGAAGAATTGATGATTTTGAACTGTGGTGTTGGAGAAGACTGTTGAGAGTCCCTTGGACTGCAAGGAGATCCAACCAGTCCATTCTGAAGGAGATCAGCCCTGGGATTTCTTTGGAAGTAATGATGCTAAAGCTGAAACTGCAGTACTTTGGCCACCTCATGCGAAGAGTTGACCTATTGGAAAGACTCTGATACTGGGAGGGATTGGGGGCAAGAGGAGAAGGGGACGACAGAGGATGCAATGGCTAGATGGCATCACCGACTCGATGGACGTGAGTCTAAGTGAACTCCAGGAGTTGGTGATGGACAGGGAGCCCTGGCATGCTGCGATTCATAGGGTCGCAAAGTGTCGGACATGACTAAGTGACTGATGTGATCTGTTGAAGACTCTTGAGAGTCCCTTGGACTGCCAGGAGATCCAAGCAGTCCATCCTAAAGGAGATCAGTCCTGAGTGTTCATTGGAAGGATTGTTGAAGCTGAAACTCCAATACTTCGGCCAATTAATGTGAAGACCTGATTCATTTGAAAAGACCCTGATGCTGGGGAAGATTGAGGGCAGGAGGAGAAGGGGACAACAGAGGATTAGATGGTTGGATGGCATCACTGACTCAATGGACATGGGTTTGGGTGGATTCTGGGAGTTGGTGACGGACAAGGAGGCCTGGTGTGCTGCAATCCATGGGGTCACAAAGATTTGAACACAACTGAGTGACTGAACTTAACTGAACTGATGGGACTGGATGCCATGACCTTTGTTTTTTGAATGTTGAGTTTTAAGCCAAGTTTTTCACTCTCTTCTTTCACTTTTAGCAGGAGGCTGTTTAGTTCCTCTTTGCTTTCTGCCATAATGATGGTGTCATCTGCATGTCTGAGGTTATTGATATTTGTCTCTGTAATCTTGATTCCAGTTTGTGCTTCATCCAGCCCAGTTTCTCATGATATATTCTGCATATAAATTAAATAAGCAAGGTGACAATATACAGCCTTGAGGTGCTCCTTTCCCAATTTTGACCCAGTTCATTTTTCCATGTCCAGCTCTGACAGTTGCTTTTTGACCTGCATACAGGTTTTGTAGAAGGCAGGCCAGGTGGTCTAGTATTGCCCTCTCTTTAAGAATTTTCCACAGTTTGTTGTGATCACACAGTCAAGGGCTTTAGCATAGTCAGTGAAGCAGAAGTAAATACTTTTCTGGAATTGTCTTGCTTTTAATACATCAGAATACTATAAAACAATGAAAGTTAGTGAACTACTGCTTCATGAAAAAATAGAGACAATAGATTAGTTACAAAATATTGACTGAAAGGAGACAAAAAAGAATGCAAATCATATTTCTGTTTAAACGAAGTTCAAAAATACTCTTATGTGTTGGACATCTCATTGCATTTCCTCTTTTAGGGAAAGGCGGAGATACTAACTGGGAAGAGAGACATTTTAGATTCTGCTGATTCTATTTCGTGGTCTACATAATGGTTTCAGAACTTTTTTCATCTTGTGATGATTTATGAAGCTACCTGTTTATATTAGACATCAAACATGTATTAAACAAAAGCCATTTACTTTTTTTCACAATTACTTCTAGATTCTCTACCTTCTGAGTACTTTGATATGCTTCTTAATATAGTCACCAGGGATTCCCTGCTTGCTTATGTGTAATAAATTTTCATTTCTTTTCCATTCTTGATCACAGTCATATTGATTATTTTGTAAAGTATTTTCTTCACCATTCCACCTGACTCTCTTTTTCTTTTTTTATTAAATGTTTGTAATCTAGGATTCTAATATTTGTTCTTACTTTATTCAGTATATAAATCAAAATATATAGATAGAAAAGGGCTTTATTTAAAATTGGTCATATGGTAATACCCACTCCTGACAATCAAGCCTATATATTCAACTATTTACTCAACATCTTCACATTTATTTCCTTAATATTACTATTAATTATTTTCACTAAGTCAAATCTGTTGAGCCCATATATATAGCCATTTCTTGTCTTCTCCATGTCTACATATTAGATCTAATTCCTCAAAAGAGTAGACAGTACATTTCAAAGACTTGACCCTATCTTGCTACTCTTAATGCAGCCATTGCTAAACAATACATCCCCATTTTGTTAATACTCTTGTCCTTCAACATCGGTCATGACTCTGTGCCTAGACATGGGCTCTTTTAAAACAAGATTTCCACTGGTCATGTCTTTCTGGAAAATTCTATCCCTCTTTCAAAGTCAATGTAAATTGTATTTGTGTTTTTGCACATCTAGAGATCATTGTGTCACTCTCTGTGCCCAAGTATTCCATTTCCAAAAGTGTGATTCTAATTTTAGAGAAAAAAAAAAGTGAACATACGAGACTATATTATACTTAATAACTTTATTTATTAAAGATATTTTAAATTGACTACAATTATATACATTAACACACACTAAAAATATCCAGAGGCTAGTTTAAAGGCAAAAATCACAAAGTATTTTTAATAAGAAGACACACAGTCGCCTGCCCACCCTCCTGCTGTGGTGAATTTTTCAGCATTCTTTAGTATTGTGTAGGATATCCTTTAAATAATTTTATTTATATAAAAAAGTAAAAGTTCTTGCTAATTTCGTACTTGAAAAGACTGACAGCATGGAAGATTTTTTTCTGAAATTTTTCCTATATTTCTCCTACGTTTCCTCTGACTCTCCTTCTATCAAGCAAACAAATTTTACAGTGTTCATGTCTCTGTAGCACTGTGGCAGTTTAAACAATGATTCACATCATCATAACTTCCATTGTGGGAATTATCATTAGAGCTTATTTACATACATAATGAGAATTTTCTGGATGCCTGAGACAGGCCCAACAGTG
This sequence comes from Bos taurus, assembly GCF_002263795.3. Lineage (NCBI taxonomy): Eukaryota > Metazoa > Chordata > Mammalia > Artiodactyla > Bovidae > Bos > Bos taurus. Next base: position 51,470,466 of record NC_037338.1, on the reverse strand, counting down.
AATAAGTAATGCTTGCTCATCTTGTGAATTTTATTAATTATAGTCAACCTCGAATAATATTTTCCTGGTTGCTATTTGATGTGGAAGCACGATTCATTAAGATAAACTTAGAAAAACTCCAAGTATATTTCATAAATATATAATCTATGGTTTGCCTGTGGTGCATTAGTAATTTTTCATTAGAAAATAATTAAAGAAATGGCTTGCAAATAAAACATTCTAGTTGCTGGGGTTGATGAAAATAATTACAAGGCAAATAAACAAAATGAATTGTAAGGTAAAAGAAAGAAAAGATCTTTGTTCATGTCCATGACAAGTATTCCTTTTCAGTCAATAAAAATGTTTGCTATATATAATAAAATTGACAATTTAGAAGATTCCAGAATGATACCTTATCTATAAATAGGATGGGGAAAGTCTGCCAATTACTTTAAACTTATAATTACCATTGTACATGTTTTTTTCAGAGAGTAGTTTTGTTTTTTTTAATAATTATTGGTAACATTATTATAGAGAAAGAAACATAAATACACTGGAATTTTAAAAAGAGCTTAGACAAAAAGCATTACTTTTTTCATCACTTGTTGTCTATGGGTCTTACATTTGGCTTTTTGACAAACAGTAGTAATAAGAGGAAATAGTTTTATGTTGTCTTTTACAGGCAGAATAAACTCCAGATCAGGGGGAAAAGAAAACCTATTTCTTTAAGGATCAGTTGGGATTTAGCACATAACTAATTAGCTTAGGATACTTAAGAACTTAAAACTGAAATTACATAAAGTGCACCATTAATTTTGCAGTATTGTGGGATTATATTTTATTTATTTTATTTTTATTGAAGTATAAATTCTTTACAATGTTGTGTTAGTTTCAAGTGTACAGCCAAGTGAATCAGGTATACATACACATATAATGTATCCACTGTTTTAAGATTATTTTCCCATATAGGACATTATTATTGAGTAGAGTTCCCTTTTTTATACAGTAAGTGAAAGTGAAGTCGCTCAGTCATGTCCGACTCTTTGCGACCCCATAGACTGTAGCCCACCAGGCTCCTCAGTCCATGGAATTTTCCAGGCAAGAGTACTGGAGTGGGTTGCCATTTCCTTCTCCAGGGGATCTTCCCAACCCAGGGATCGAACCCAGGTCTCCCATACTGCAGGCAGACGCTTTACCATCTGAGCCACCATAGGTCAATATATACAGTATATACAGTTATACAGTAGATTCTTATTAATTATCTATTATAGTAGTACCACTATTATATTTGATGCTCAGTCTCTCAATCATATCTAACGCTTTGCAGCCCCGTGGACTGTGATTCATCAGGCTCCTCTGCCAATGGAATTTTCCAAACATGAATACTGGCGTGGGTTGCCATCTCCTACTCTAGGAGATCTTCCTGACCCAGGGATTGAACCCACATCTCTTGCATCTCCTGCATTGGCTTCTTTACCACTAGCACCACCTGGGAAGCCCACATTATATATAATAGAATATATATGCCAATCTAAGTGTCCAATATTAGATTATATTTTAGATAACATAAACTCACTTCTTTCTTAAGTGTGCCACTAACATAATATGATAAGTCCTGAAACATCAGCTATTCAAGTAATTAACAGTAACCTCAAGAATGAAAGTTTATCCTCACAGAGCCTACATCTGAGTACAAACAGCACTCCTTCTTTGTTGAAATTTTAAACAAAACACATCATCTATCAATTTTTTTTCATCTCTTATCTCTTACAGACTTTTTTGCAAAATCTCACAGTCAAAATAAGATCACTTTTTTCTTTATTCATCCACTTTCCTGTTTAATATATGGTTATCTTTGCATGTGTGTGTACATAGATTTTGAATTTAACAGTGATTGATTTCATGAGAGTGGTTAGATATACCACCATCTGTATCACAGAACTTATCTGTTTCTCTTGACTGATAGGTGAGAAGTAAGGAAGCCCCATCCTCTTGACACAATTACTCAGGATGTAGTTTCTGCCATGAAGACTGAGGGTTGGGGTGGAAGTAACTCATGGCTCAAGAGCTGCAATAATCCCTGCTATTATGTACATTTAGTGGATGTTCTTGGGTGTTTATATTTTTTCTATGTCTTCAGTACAATATGCATTTTTACAGATTTTAATAGTAGCTTCCCTGGTGGCTCAATAGTAAAGAATCCACCTACAATACAGGAAACTGCCCTCAATGCAGGAGACATGGGTTCTATCCTTGTGTTGGGAAGATACCCTGGAAAAGAAAATGGCAACCCACTCCAGGATTCTTGCCTGGGAAATCCCATGGACAGAGGAGCCTGGTGGGCTACAGTGCATGGAGTTGTAGAGTCAGACATGACTAAATAACTGAGTGCAACAGCAACATTTTTTTAATAGTTTCCCACAGTTATGTCTGTTTATTAATTTTGAAGGTTGTTATAACAAATTTCTACAACTTGGAGGCATACAACAGAAATATGTTTTGGGAGCCCGAAATGTAAAATCAAGGAGGCAGGAGGGTCATGCTTTCTCTGAAGGCTCTATACAAGTATCGCTCCTTACTTCTTTCAGCTTTTGGTCGCTGTTAGATTTCTGGATTGTGGCTACATAACTCTAACCTCTACCACTGTCTTCACATTGCCATCTTTTCTGTGCCTTTGTGTGTGAACTCTCCTAATAAGAACACTGATCACTGGATTTAAGGTGATGGCATATCAAGATGTTGAACTTGATCATATCTGTAAGGACTCTATTTCCAAAGAAGGTCACATTCTAATGTTTTGAGTTAACATGTATTTGAGGAGGATACTATTCAACCATTGTTGTTAGTTGCTTTCTGTTCAGTCATGTCCGACTCTTTGCTGCTGAAGCATGCTACGCTTCCCTGTCCTACACTATCCCTCACAATTTGCTCAAACTCATGTCCATTGAGTCAGTGATGCCAACCAAACATCACATCCTCTGTTGCCCCCTTTTTCTCCTGCCTTCAAGCTTTCCCAGCATCAGGTCTTTTTCAATGAGTCAGCTCTTCACGTCTGGTGGCCAAAGTATCGGAGTTTCAGCTTCATCAGTCCTTTCAATGAATAATCAACTGTTACAAGTTGTTTTAGAAAAACAGATCTGTGAAGCAACTCACACTGCCATATCAGAAGTGGGAGCCCTACTTCTTTTTATTTTCAGCTTTAGTGAATTATACTTATGTGTGTGTGCTCAGTCACTCAGTCATGTCTGACTTTGCAGCCTCATGGACAGTAGCCCATCACGCTCTCCTGCCCCTGGGATTGTCCATTTCCTCCTCCAGGGGAATCTTCTCTACCAAGGGATTGAATGTGAATCATCTCCTGCATCAGCAGGTGGATTCTTTACCCCTAGAAGCACCTGGGAAGCCCAAAGTATAATTAATAGACCAAAAACATCCACATATTTAATGTCTGTATTTTGATGAGTTTAAACACATGCATATACCGTGATGTTATCATATTATCGAGGCAATAGTCATACCTTTTACTTCTCAAAGATTCCTTGTGTCCTTTTACTCTTGGGTGTGTATTTGGTAAGAACACATTATGAGATCTATGCTCTTAACAAACATTTAAGTGCAAAACAATGTCTCATTGACTGTAGATACTAGGTTGTACAGAAGATCATCTACTATAACTGTAAACTTATACCTATCAAACAACTACCCATTTCCACCTCTCCATATCATTGGAAATCACTATTCTATTCTCTGATTTTATTAATTTGACTATTTTAGATTCTACATATAGTGAAATTATGTGGTACTTGTCCTTCTGTAACTGACATTTCACTTAGTGTCATGTTATCCAGGACCATGTGTATTGAAAAGTGCTAGTTGTTCAGTCAAGTCTGACTCTTTGAGACCCCATGAGCTGTAGTCTACCAGGATCCTCTGTCCAAGGGATTATCCAGGAAAGAATACTGGAGTGTGTTGCCATTCCCTTCTCCAGGGGATCTTCCTGACTCAGGGATGGAACCTTAGTCTCCTGCGTTGCAGGCAGATTCTTTACCATTTGAGCCATCAAGGAAGACCTCAGCCCTATCTATATTATTGCAAATAGTAGGATTTCCTTCATTTTAAGGCTAAATAATGTTCTATTGTAAGTGTACACCCTATTTTCTTTATCTGCTTGCCATAAATAGTTATTTCCATATAATGGATGCTGTGAATAATGCAACTTAATTGCTTCCTGATTGCAATTTGTGTGGGAGAATTATCATTAAGCTCTATTTCCTAATAATATTGATGCCCTAGTTAGTTTCCCAATTATATAAAAATAAACTTTGATAGAATACATGCTAACATTTCCCATTTTTATCACTTGAAATGTTTGATGTTCTAAATAACTTTGACTCTTGTTTTGATGTAGGTTGTATTTGAAGGAAATGCTATTTCTTTTTAAATTTTTCACTTTTTCATTTAAAATATGCTACATGATAATGCTATCAGGATAATTTTTAGAGAGAAAAATGAAATTATTTCCTGGAAAGCTACTTCTCCAAAGCTTATATACTACTTCACTGGAACTGTCACCCAAAATATAATAATTAATAGTCATCATTTACACTAGTGCCATGAGTCTCAATGCAAAGAGTTTCTCTGTATGCTGACCTCAAGGATTTTGAAATACTACTAATAGTATTTCAGTATTAAATGGTGAGGCAAAAACCTAACCCTAAACTCTAAGTTCTATGAATAGAAAGGGAGCTTGTTCTCTGAAAGACACGTATTCTGGTTCATATAAAATCTTAAATGTCACATTTCTATCTTGAAACACATATTTTTTAGCATTATTTTGTGTGTGAAAAACAAGCAAAATGAAATGTCAGTAAATTAGTACAAACAATAAACAAATTCTAATTCTCCATGCAGACCAGCAAAAACAGAATTTATTTTAATGTACTTAATAAGCTTAAAATTTGAAAATTAATAATACCCAGATACTATAAAATGAAGAAATGCAATAAACTCTCAAGTGTTTGGGGTAATAAATTGGTGGAGGTTAAGACTGTGAGAAATGATTCAGAAAGAACAGGTAGAAGCTAAGTTCTACAAGACATCAGTATAAGCAAAGGAGTTTAGACCTGAAAATGTTAAGTAGAAAATAACTATAGCATAAAGAATTTTCTCTGCTGCTTTCATCAGAGCTTTTAAAATGTATTTTTAGCACCCACAACAAACAATAACTTACTCTAACTGAAACTTTACAGAAGATCTCACTATAATGAACACAGGAAAGTTAGCTTCCCTCATTGATTCAGAAACAGGGTTCAGAATCCTTGTCTTCGGACTTCTGTCTCTCTACCCTATGTGTCCAAGGTTGAAATTTCTCTGGAGAAACATGAGCGTCTCATGATGCAGAAGCACCCTGCTTCACATTATAAACTACCAGGAGGAGACTAAATCAGTCTCCTCCAATACTTTCCTGTTTCCTAGGTTTTGTTTTCACAGGGAAGATTTAAAATATAAGACAATAAATTCATTTCATGGATAAGTTATAAAAGAAAAAATTTCTTGGCATATCTTTCATTCAGATAATGTCATATGCATTGGGAGTAGTCAGAGCTGGGAGACTGTGTTCTCTCTATAACTCAGTTTGTCTTCCCACCTATGTGTGTTCCTAGGTCCTTCTACTGTCTTATATCAGAGCACAGATGATACTACTATATAATTTTGTGTAATTTATGTGTCATCCCCTTAAACTATAAGATAAGAAACTTTTATTTATTACTTTCTATTTATCTAGCACTTCATACAATGATTAATATAAACAGACAATACATAATTTGTCTACAAATAAATAACATTAGAAAGCTGTGCAGTTCATGTTCTGAGTTTTTCAGTAAATGAAGTAGATTTCTTTTAAATCTCCAATACCTGGAAGACAGCCCACTATTTACTGAAAATATCAAAGATCACAGGGTTATATTATGATGCCATAGTGCCTGGAGCAAGACCAATGAAAGCTGGCAGACAGCAGATGTGTTTTTAACAAAATCCATTAGAGCTTTCTGAGACTTGTATCACTGAGTCTGTGTCTTATGCCTGGAGAATCACCAGGGTTGCTTGGCCCTTTCCCTTTGCTTCATGGCTTAGGTTCTTCATTGAATTGATTTCTAGGCGTTCTCCTTGGAATTGACCATTAATAACTATACTGGCAGCCAAAAACTGCCCTCTGAATGACAGATCAGTTGAGGCCCAATCTCACTTCACCCTCTCAATGATTTAACCCATGTAGACTTTAAGCCAAATTAGAAAAGTGACAAGTCAGATGACTTAGAATGCCAGTTTATCATGGAAATATTACACGATGGGTAAACATTATCTATTACCAGAACCGCTCCTCAGGAGTTTAGTTTTAAGAAGTACTGTGGTAAAAAGGCTAGGCTTTCCTGATGGCTCAGACCTTAAAGAATCTGCCTGCAATGACCCAGGTTTGATCTCTGGATTGAGGAGATCCCCTGGGGAAGGGAATGGCTGCCCACTCCAGTATTCTTGCCTGGAGAATTCCATAGACAGAGGCGTCTGATGTGCTATAGTCCATGAGGTCGCAAAGAGTTGGAAACAACTGAGTGCCTAACACTGATAAATAGACTAGGTTATTAGGTGCTCAGATTTTTAAGATGGCTAACAAACACATGAAAAGATGCTCAACATCACTCATTATCAGAGAAATGCAAATCAAAACCACTATGAGGTACCATTTCACACCAGTCAGAATGGCTGCGATCCAAAAGTCTACAAATAATAAATGCTGGAGAGGGTGTGGAGAAAAGGGAACCTTCTTACACTGTTGGTGGGAATGCAAACTAGTACAGCCACTATGGAGAACAGTGTGGAGATTCCTTAAAAAACTGGAAATAGAGCTGCCTTATGACCCAGCAATCCCACTGCTGGGCATACACACTGAGGAAACCAGAAGGGAAAGAGACACGTGTACCCCAATGTTCATCGCAGCACTGTTTATAATAGCCAGGACATGGAAGCAACCTAGATGTCCATCAGCAGATGAATGGATAAGAAAGCTGTGGTACATATACACAATGGAGTATTATTCAGCCATTAAAAAGAATACATTTGAATCGGTTCTAATGAGGTGGATGAAACTGGAGCCTATTATACAGAGTGAAGTAAGCCAGAAAGAGAAACACCAATACAATATACTAACATATATATATGGAGTTTAGAAAGATGGTAACAATAACCCTGTGTACGAGACAGCAAAAGAGACACTGATGTATAGAACAGTCTTATGGACTCTGTGGGAGAGGGAGAGGGTGGGAAGATTTGGGAGAATGGCATTGAAACATGTAAAATATCATGTATGAAACGAGTTGCCAGTCCAGGTTCAATGCACGATACTGGATGCTTGGGGCTGGTGCACTGGGATGACCCAGAGGGATGGTATGGGGAGGGAGGAGGGAGGAGGGTTCAGGATGGGGAACACAGGTATACCTGTGGTGGATTCATTTTGATATTTGGCAAAACTAATACCATTTTGTAAAGTTTAAAAATAAAATAAAATTTAAAATATAGGTATTGAATAAATAATACAGAAAGGCCTAATTAAAGCTTTTCAAAATTACTAGCCTTTTTTGGTCCATCTTGCCTATATAGTATATTTGTCCAAATATGTCACATTTTGAAAGAATAATAAATCAATATGATGCTTAATTGTAAAAATAGTAATCACTTAGTAATCATGAACTAAGCATTTATTTAGTGACTACTATTTGACTGTCCGGAGAAGGCAATGACAACCCACTCCAGTACTCTTGCCTGGAAAATCCCATCGATGGAGGAGCCTGGAAGGCTGCAGTCCATGGGGTCGCTAAGAGTTGGACACGACTGTGTGACTTCATTTTCACTTTCATGCATTAGAGGAGGAAATGGCAACCCACTCCAGAGTTCTTGCCTGGAAAATCCCTGAAGATTCTAATCTCTTGCTTTGTATATTCTAAATGAGCAGGACAGAATATAAACAATAACAAAAGAAATGAACATCAAAATGTCAGCTAAAAATCTCAACAAAAACTGATTTATATGTCTATTGTACAAAATGGATACCAATTCAAATGGTGATTAAGAATAGAGAGTAATCACTTTGGCCAAATTTAGTTCAATTTGGAACAAAAATATCAAGAAAAATAGAAAATTTTAATTTTAAAGATGAAAAGAATTTGAGTCAAGTTCTTTAAGTTGAGAAGAGCATGAGCCATAAGTTCATACCATTATAACAAGTAGCATGTCGTAATAACTTGTTGTTGTTGTTCAATCCCTAAGATTTTTCTGATTTTTTGAGGCTCCAAGGACAGAAGCATGCCAGGCTCTTCTGTCCATTACTATCTCCCACAGTTTGCTCAAATTTATGTACATTGAGTAGGTGGTGCTATCTAACCATCTCATCCTCTGTTGTTCCCATCTCCTTTCACCTTCAATCTTTCCTAACATCAGAATCTTTTCTAATAAGTCAGCTTTTCACATCAGGTGGCCAAAGTATTGGAGCTTCAGCTTTGGCATCAGTCCGTCCAATGAATATTAGGGATAATAACTTGTTTGGGTGGGTTAATTGCAAGGGTGATAGGATAATAGAATCCTTTAAGAATCTTGTAAAAGTGAATGATAACTTCAGGGGAAAAAAATCATTCAACTTCAAAAATTCATATGCTAATCTAGGAATGATAAGACTGTAGGTTAAAAACCAGATCCTTACCAAATGGAATTAATAAGTAAATTTGATGCCCAAGAACTGAAGAATTGACAATGTCTATCAGATCTTAAAAATTACATAAAAGTTATTTTTTCATTATTCATAGCAAAAAATAAAAGTATAACTGCAAGGTTATCAATATCTTGCCAAAGTTTCAAAATAACTTTTTAAATATGTTAGGCTTATAGGATAAAATGTAATTATTGTTTTTAGCTTTTTAAAAGTATAGCTAAGTGAAATGTACCATAGTATCCTTCTTCAAACTTGTACTGATATTTATCTCCTATGATCCCAATATGCACGAAAACACAAGGCACATAAATATTGAATTAGAGAGGGATACATTTTACCTTCTGTATGATCCTTAGTGCATTCAGATAAGACATAAAATATAGTTTTCTAAATTCCTCTGCACTGTCCCAGCATGCCTTGAGGTTTCAGCCACAAACATTTTTAGAATTTCTTCTTTGAAGATATTTTATTTTTCTAGGCAAGTAGTTAAATGTCTTCCAAGTCATAACATAAGACTGAAATATCCCAAAATCAGATTATAGGGTTGTTTTTTGTTTTTTTTTTTTGAGTCAGTTTTAATCCTTCAGATCAGTTTTAATCATTAGGTTAAAATTCATAATCTTGATTGGAAATTCAGTCCATTCTAAATAAAATTCTAGTCTTTTTATTTTTCCGACTTTGTCATTTGCTAAAGGTTTAAAATTTCATCTTGTGAAATTGAGGTGTTCTAGAAATAACTAAAGCAAAGGAAATCATTTAAATTTTATGAGGTTAACAAAATTCACACATTTTTCTCAATCTGATCTTCAATGTTGACATTCCATCTTGTGTAACTTTTTTTTAAATATTGAATAAAATTCATTGATTTTTCTTAGGATGGCAGTTTTTATTGAGCAGCATCTTAATTAAGAGGTCTACAGGTTTGGGTAAATAAGCTAAAGGGAATAATTCCAGACTTCCAGGCTCTCCTCTCTTCATTCCAATACTATAGTTTTCAATCTTTAGGATGCACATGAATTACCTGGGGTGCTTGTTAAAACTGTAGATTCACATGCACAGTTTCAGATATTCTTATTTGGTAGGTCAAGTAAGTACTAGGAAACTGCAGCTGAATAATTTCTCAAATGATTCTGATGCAAGAGATCACTATGACAAGCATCCTGCCAAGTCTTCCATAATCTGTGACATTTGGATACATGTTGCTTGTTTTATAGCTCCATATGTCTTCATTTACTGTAATTGAGCTTGGACCAATTCAGTAATCACTAAAAACTAAAATTCAGAGTTTTATTTAGAAAGAACAAAAACTTTAAAAAGTAGTAAAATGAATCTAAAATAATTTCCTATGACCATATGTTAAGATAGTTTTCATTTCTGTTAAAACAAATACCACTGGGTTTGGTAGTAATTTATCCTGGGACATCTTTTATTTTATATTTTTAACTAAAGTATAGTTAATTTATAATATTGTGTTACTTTTAGGTATACTCTAAAGTGATTCAATTACACATGTATATGTATATGTCTATATTCTTTTTTATTATTTTGCATTATAGTTTATTATAAGATATTGAATATAGTTTCCTATTCTATACTGTAAATCCTGTTTGTTTATCTATTTCATATATGGCAGTGTGCAACAGTTAATCCCCTACTTCCAATTTATCCCTCCTTCCCCTTTGGTTTTCTGTGTCTTTGTGTAGGTTTCTGTTCTGTAAATAAGTTCGTTTATAACAGTTTTTTAGATTTTACATATAAGTGATATCATATGGTATTTGCCTTTCTCTGTCTGACTTACTTCACGTAGTATGATAATCTGTAGGTCCATCTATGTTGTTGCAAATTACATTACTTCATTATTTTTATTGGTTGATTAATATTCCATTTTATATATATATATATATATATATAACTGTATACATATATATACATAATAGATACACATACCATGTTCTTTAGCCATTCATCTGTTGACCTATGGACTCAGAGAAATTATTTACAAATGGTGAGACTGACAAGAGCTTAATTTCCAAAATATATAAACAGCTCATACAACTCAATTAAAAAAAAGACTCAATCAAAAATTGAAGACAGACAGGAATTTCTCCAAAGAAGATGTACAGATGGCCAACAAGCACATGAAAAAATGCTCAATATAACCAATTATTAGAGAAATGAAAACTCAAATGAGGTATCACCTCACTCCTATCAGAGTAGCCATCATTAAAAAGTCTACAAATAATAAAAGTTGGAGAGGGTGTGGAGAAAAATGAACCCTCCTACACTGTTGGTGGCAATGCAAATTGATATAGCAACTATGGAAAACAGAATTCTTTCAAAAACTAGAAATACAGTTACCATATTTAGCAGTACCATTCTTGGGCATGTATTTGGAAAAGATGAAAGCTCTAATTCAAAAAAGATACATGCACACCAGTTTTCAGTGGCACTGTTTACAGTGGCTGTGACATGGAAGCCACCTGGGTCATTTTCTATAACATTAGGTGAACACATAACATAGATCTCTACCACACCGTTAATAATCCAGACCTTAGCCACATAGCAGGCTTCTCTGTTCACTCAGCTGGTAAAAAATATGTCTGTGATGTGGGAGACCTGGGTTTGATCCCTGGGTTGGGAAGATCCCCTGGAGAAGGGAATGGGTACCCACTCCAGTAGTCCGGCCTGAAGAATTCCTCTATAGTCCATAGGACATGAACCAGTGACTTTAATTTTCACTAGCCACATAGCAAGGCTGTAAGATCAATACTAGTCTCTGAATTATGTCTTGATTTCTCCTTGTTTAATTCAACTCATTTGAAATTAAACATGTGTGTTGTATGTATGCACAAGATGTTATGAGAAATACAGTCTTTTGTGAGGAATGCATATAATTTTCTATAGTTTCATATTTATGATTTCCTATCTTCCCAAGAAACATAATTTGAACAAGCGACATTACCTCTCTAATACAAAAAACAAAAAATTCATCTCATCATGAGAATGCTTACAATTCTGTGACATTCAACCTGAAGTGTTGTTTACCTTATGTTTATGAGTTATTTATTTCTAGTAATGTCTACCTTATTGACACAGTTTGAAGGGATTTACCAATACCTGCCCACGTCTCTCTGTCTCTTGTAGTAGTTCCCTGTTAGAGTCCAGACACAGCTACTCTTACTGTGAGACCCAGTGTGACTCTTCCAACTTATGTTCTATGAGATCCTCTCCATCACACACTTCAGATACTACTAGAGGCTGGATCCCTCTGAACTGATCTGTCTGTAACCAAGGTGATGCCTCTTCACCTCAGGTCTGTTGTCTCCCAGGATGGTAGAACAATGTGCATGGTCTCTCATAAACAGATTTTAGGAAGTCCTTGGTGGTAGAGAGAATGATATTACATTTCATATCAGATTTACATAGTATAGACATATCAGTAAGCATTAATCCATATGGCTTAAATTCTGCCAACCCATGAATACTGCCATATGTGTCTGGTTGAGAAACTCAGAGATTCAAAACTGACACCATCCACGCCTCAAGATTGCAATACCTGATGGCAAGGCAGGGTGTGGCAAAGGCAGACAGTTCATAAATGTGTGAAAAATAATTTGAACATTCAACTGTTTCTAGAGTCTAGAATAAAAGTGGTGGCATTGGGAGGTTGAAAATCCTCCAAAATGTTAATTCTAGATCTCCTGCTTTAGCAAAGATCTTTGGACTCTCTTGAGAATCAAGTCTTAAATTTTCTAAACTCAGCAGAAATATGATGTGAGATCTGGAATGTAAATAGATGCATAAGCTACATTGAGAGATTTCCTTTAAAATACACTAAAAACCTGAAAAACTCACTCTGTTTTATTTTCCCCAGTTCTTTAAAAAACTGTTGATGATAAATAAAACATATTAATTTTCTTGGCAATCCAGATACTTTTTTCCATGTGAAAATACAAAGACACATTCCAACAGGTAGTAGAAGGAAAGTAGTAGGAAACTAGTAGTAAGAAATTATAATTTTAATAATTATATAAATTAAAAAATCATTTTAAATGTTCAAAATGAATAGGGGACTTGATAAGTGAAAGCTCATTAATCTTCGAGTTGCCCAATACCCCAGTGGGAAGCTCATGAAAATAACTGGATTAAATCACACACATGCATCCTGGTGAACACATTAAAAAACATATACATACAGTTTGTGGGTTCGTGGGCATCTGCTAGTCTAAGCAGATTTTTCTTTCTTCTCTGTTTATCTTCTTACCAGTGTTTACAGCAGAGGGCAAATGGAGTGAGACAGACAGATAGTCACCTGAGTAATCATCACCTAAGTGGCAATGTCTAACACAAGGAGAGAGAGAAAAGACTTCTACAGTTGAATGTTGCAGATAAACTGTTTTGTGCAACTTTTTAGGAAAACAACAACAACAACCTTAGGAACACTGTGTTGCCCTAGAGTCAATGTTGCCAATGGTTCTGAAGTGGCTTTGGATAAGTTTATCCACCTACCTGCCTATACATAGGGCTTTCTAGGTGACACAGTGGTAAAGATTCCACCTGCCAATGCAGGAGATAGAAGAGACATGAGTTTTATCCTTGGGTCGGGAAGATCCCTTGGAGGAGAAAATGGTAACTCACTCCAGTATTTCTTGTCTGGAAAATACTATGGACAGAAGAGCCTGGAAGACTACTGTCCATGGGGTTGCAAAGAGTCTGATGCAACTGAGCGACTGAGCACACACACACCTATGTACTCATAATGAATTGATAATCAACACAAGTTTACATATTGGTTTCAGATATAGGCATGCATGCAAGATTTAGAGAGGAAGTAAAAAAAGGGTGGGGTGCAAAGAGGGAGAGTTGGACTGTGAAGAAGGCTGAGTGCCGAAGAATTGATGCTTTTGAACTGTGGTGTTGGATAAGACTCTTGAGAGTCCCTTGGACTGCAAGGAGATCCAACCAGTCCATTCTGAAGGAGATCAGCCCTGGGATTTCTTTGGAAGGAATGATGCTAAAGCTGAAACTCCAGTCCTTTGGCCACCTCATGCGGAGAGTTGACTCATTGGAAAAGACTCTGATGCTGTGAGGGATTGGGGCAGGAGGAGAAGGGGATGACAGAGGATGAGACGGCTGGATGGCATCATTGCCCTGATGGACGTGAGTCTGAGTGAACTCCGGGAGTTGGTAATGGACAGGGAGGCCTGGCGTGCTGCGATTCATGGGGTTGCAAAGAGTCGGACACAACTGAGCAACTGAACTGAACAGAGAGGGAAGGAGTTGTCGTAGTCTTCCCCATTTGATTTATTGTGACTGACCCATAATCTAGTCTAAGATTCTTCTTTTAACAAACTGTGTTCACTATTAAAGCTCAACATTCAGAAAACTTAAGATCATGGCATCCAGTCCAATCACTTCATGGCAAATAGACAGGGAAACAATGGAAACAGTGATAAACTTTATTGTGAGGGGCTCCAAAATCACTGCAGATGGTGACTGCAGCCATGAATCAAAAGATGCTTGCTCCTTGTAAGAAAAGTTATGACCAACCTAGACAACTTATCAAAAGGCAGAGACGTTACTTTGCCAACAAAGTTCCGTCTAGTCAAAGCTGTGGTTTTTCTAGTAGTCATGTGAGAGTTGGACTATAAAAGTAGTCGAGGGCTGAAGAATTGATGCATTTGAACTGTGGTGTTGGAGAAGACTCTTGAGAGTCCCTTGGACTGCAAAGAGATCCAACCAGTCCACCTTAAAGGAAATCAGTCCTGAATATTCATTGGAAGGCCTGATGCTGAAGCTGAAACTCCAATACTTTGGCCACCTGATGTGAAGAGCTGAGTCACTGAAAAAGACCCTGATGCTGGGAAAGATTGAACACAAGAGGAGAAGGGGATTACAAAGGATGAGATGGTTGGATGGCATCACCAACTCGATGGATATGAGTTTGAATAAGCTCTGGGGATGGACAGAGAGGCCTGGTGGGCTACACTCCATGGGGTTGCCAAGAGTTGGACCTGAATGAGCAACTGAACTGAACTGTTCACTCTTGGAGAGGCCCTTCCTTTGGTTTCTGTGTCAGCTCCTAAATTATGCTTTAAACTCAGATGACTTTTGGTGATGACCACAGATACATTTTTAACTCACACATTCTTTGCCAAGAATTAAGCCAATATTTCTTTTCGTTTATTCCTGCAGATGCTAGTTACTATCTATTACTACTTATGGTTATATTATGTTATTTTCTGACTCAATATAGCTTTGCTGCAATCTGCCTCTTGTGTGCTGTTATGTACAAATTCATTACAGTTTTATGTGGTGTAGTTATTGTTTTATATAATAAAGTTTGATATCAGTTAAAAGCAAGAAGAATATGGATTTATGCTTATTTATTTACATAAATGTCTTTACCCGTCCTCTTTTTATGTTGGTTAAGATAATTGAGGTCACAATCATATATTTTGGTAATAGTATATATCACAGATTATGTAAGCATAAGTACTATAATCTTTAAGTACTATATAATATTTAACATGCATATGTATGGGCTATGTGCTCAGGGTATTACAGTCAAGGTGTTTGCCAGGCTGTATTCCTTTCTGCAGTTCAGGGCCAGAATTCTCTTCTAAGGTCATTCAGCTTTTTTGGTAGAATTCAGTTCTCATTAGCGATAGAGCTGACACCTTCAACTTCAAGAGGTCATCTGCAGGTCTCTGCCATGTGGCCCTTTTTATAGGCAGTTACCAGTGTGGCTGTTTACAAGGCTTATAGAAGTGTCTCTCTCTAGTCTACTAAGACAGTTCTAAAATGGGTAATCACAGAAATAACTATCCTATTGTCTCTGCCATAGCCTATTGACTAAAAAGACTGTCACCAGTTCTCCCACACTCATTGGGGGATGATACCAGAGAATAACTCACTGTGAGTCACTTTGTAGTGTTATACCCACATACTTATACGTGTGCATATTAGTGATGGGTAAGGGATCTGCAGATGATAATTTCTTTTTCCTTACTTTTTTTTTTTTCCTGTGTTTGGCAAATGTTCTATGTGGATCATTTATTTCCTTATACACTAAAAAGTGAAACTAATAAGTAAATTAATTAGGCAGAGCCTAGAGGGCAGAGATAGTTCAAACAGAGAGAATCATTGTTCTCTGTTTCACACTTGCCCAGCCTGACCAGCCTCTCTCTGCCTGGTTCCTTCTCCAAGTCCAGTGTGTGACTGAGCTGATTCTCAGCTCCTTAAAGCATATGCGCAACTGGAAACAGGAAAATATTGGAGTTCCTATTTTTACAGATGAGTTAACTCTACAAAATTAAATGAATTTTCTCAAGTCTCAAGGGCTGTTTAGAACCCTACATGTCATATTTCTGATGTTTTGTATATGGTGTTTCTCTTTTTTTATTATCTATGGAGATTATGGGTTTTGTCATGAATAATAGGGGAGTATTCCATCTGTGATTTCTATAATTTTATATCTTTCATGTAAAGAACAATAATTGAAACTTCTTTTTTATTCAAAAAGGAATAACACAAAATAAGAACATCAGTTTTGGAGGATAACATGTAAAATGGGTTGAATGTACAATCCAGAAGTCTGAGAGCAAGATGAGAAAAAGCAGACTCCTCTCCAGAAGCTTAAAAATCAATTATTCAAGTAACATTTGACTACTCATCATCCTAAGACGACATTGACCATGTTATTCAATACTATTCCACTGAGTATAAAGTATCTGGGAAATAGTAGATATATAATATATATTTAATATAAATTAACTAAATGACATGATGAAAGGGAAGCAGACACATAGCCCCATGTTCCATGCTCCCTCATGAACAGAAGAATTGGAAATAGACTTACAAGCAAAAACTAAGATTACATGTCATACACAGATGTAATATAATGAAGAAAATATTACTAATGCATTATATAATATATTGTATCATAGAATAATGTACTATGTCTAGAATCAACAAAGCACTTATGCTCAATTAAAAATTCTATCATTTTCATTCATTCATTTTCTTAAAGAGCCACATTCTTAAATTCACCTTTAAGAAATAACCATTTATTTCTCTTTAGGACTAGAAAACTCTGCCATTTTGAATCATAACCAATCTGCCCTTGGGATGTCATTCAGGGATTGATAAATTGTGATTTGAAATTCATTTTAGATAACATGAAATCTGGGACCTCCAAAACCACACAATTATTCCACTATTCATTATTCTTCAGTTCAGTTCAGTTGCTCAGTCATGTCTGACTCTGCAACCCCATGAATCACAGCACACCAGGCCTCCCTGTCCATCACCAACTCCTGGAGTTCACTCAGACTCACATCCATCGAGTCAGTGATGCCATCCAGCCATTTCATCCTCTGTCGTCCCCTTCTCCTCCTGCCCCCAATCCCTCCCAGCATCAGAGTCTTTTCCAATGAGTCAACTCTTTGCATGAGGTGGCCAAAGTACTGGAGTTTCAGCCTTAGCATCATTCCTTCCAAAGAAATCCCAGGGCTGATCTCCTTTAGAATGGACTGGTTGGATCTTCTTGCAGTCCAAGGGACTCTCAAGAGTCTTTTCCAATATGACAGTTCAAAAGCATCAATTCTTGGGTGGTCAGCTTTCTTCACAGTCCAACTCTCACATCCATACATGACCACTGGAAAAACTATAGCCTTGACTAGACGGACCTTTGTTGGCAAAGTAATGTCTCTGCTTTTGAATATGCTGTCTAGGTTGGTCATAACTTTTCTTCCAAGGAGTAAGCGTCTTTTAATTTCATGGCTGTAGTCATCATGTGCAGTGATTTTGGAGCCCCCCAAAAAATAAGTCTGACACTATTTGCACTGTTCCCCCATCTATTTCCCATGAAGTTATGGGACCAGATGCCATGATCTTCATTTTCTAAATGTTGAACTTTAAGCCAACTTTTTTTTTCATTATTCTTAAAAAAAGTTCAGAAAGATGAAGGCTAATATATCTATTTATAATTCTGTCTAAACTTCTGTTTTAAAATGCTAACCTCTATAATGTTCAGAACAAGTCAATCTCATGATATTGAAGTATTTTTAATCCCTGAAAAGTCAAATTTTAGAAAATAGGCATTCATAAATCAATGGTCAAATGCTTAACCCTTGTCAAGTTTTTGATGATTCACAAAATATCTGAGTTGGAGCAATGAACTAGTGGCCAAATAAAGTGATATTTAGATAACAAAGTTCAGACGAAGACAGTTCTCAGAAGCTCTTCATTGGAAAGATTGTATAGAAGGATTAATGGAAGAGGTATGCCCAAAGAGCAGAGACTTACAGGCATGCATTAGGTATTGAGTTATTTAATATTTAGAAAAATAAAAAAGAAAGTATCAGGACCATGTTTAGATTGAATATATCCAAAGCAATTTTTGAAGAATCTGTGAACATTTGCTGCATCATACTCAAGTTGCCAAGTGTGAAAAGAGTAAGATATACTTGTCAGTGTTAGATAATCTTTGCTGTTAACAGAGCATTCTTTTAAAACAACTAATTAAAATTAATAAAAATTATTTAGAGTATACTAAATCATTTATGCTCTGTAAACATATGGATGTTTAGTGTGATCATAAAATTTTAGATATTTTCTATTTCTCAAAGTCATCTTCATATGAAGACTCAGATGATGGGAAAGTGGATAAAGACAAACCACTCCCCTTTCACTATTTTTTTTTTTTTTTCCACTAAGTACCATTCCTTAGAATATCCTGGACCATCCCATTCTCTACTATATATATATACTGTATATCCCATTCTCTACTTCCCCCAACTACCTCTATCTAAACCCTGTTGATTTCTACATTCCATTCATTCACAGATCTTTTTCTTCTAAATTCCTCTACCATTTTGTTTTTTTATTTGATACATTGGACATGTTACATTTTGTAAATTTAAGGTGTACAGTGTTACTTTGAAGCATTTATGTATTATGATTGCCATTGAAGTGCTATTTATCACATTATATCATTATATTACGGTGCTGTTGTGTATATTACAATACTGTACATTAGATCTCTATGGTTTATTTACTTTTCATTACAATGTTGTACCTTTGCACACCATAAATCTCTTCCCCACCCCCCATCATACTATCTTCTGGTCACCGTTGTGCTTTTGCAACTTGCTTTATTTCTTCAATAGTGTTTTAACTGGCTCCTAACTGGTCTTTTTACCTCCAGTCTTTTACCCTAACAATCCATTTCTCAATGTCAAGCAGTGTTGTCTTTTTGAGATAAATGTGGATCCTAACACTATTGCTTAAAGATTTTAAGTCCAGAAAATTAAAAATAGCTTTTGTCTGTTTCTCTGTTTAAGAACAATGCTAAACACTTTCTCTCAACTTTTAAGGTCTTAGCATTTATCCACTCATTAATTACTCAACAAAAATGTAGTGGTTACAGTGCTTAGGATGCAAAACATGTTTGCGTACAGGATACACAACAGTTAACAAAGTTGATGCATTTTTAGTCCTCGAAGAATTAAAATCTAGTGGAAGATATTTTTCTGTATGGGATCATGCCAATTTCTCACCCCATCTTCAGCTTCTAGTATGCTGATTCCTTTTAAAACATTCCCATCTCAAACCATAAGTATCTCTCCAGAATAGTTATATTCAACTTGAATGTCCACACAGCTCTTACAGTTTCTGAAAGCTTCATACTTCCGTGTTTTCCCTTTTTCTTGTGCTTAAGATACCCTCCCTCCATCTGTTCTGTACCAGGCATAATCCAATCCTTTCAAATCCCTGCTATATTTTCTATAACTGATTTAGAGTTAGATCTCAATGTGTTCTTCTGGTTGGCACAATAAAAACTTCTTGAAGGCAAACATTTCAAAGATAATTGATTATTGACCAATGTTTCTTACAATGAATTTCATCTGTGGAACTGTCAGGCCTGTACCTGAGGCAGCTTTCAAAACATAGCTTCATTTTATGACCTTGTTTTACTGAGAGAGAGTTTTTCCTACCAGGAGATACTCACTGGCTAAGAATCTCTGGAAATAAAAACATGGGTTGATATATGCCTTATGCTTCTGTTTTGAAAAGATGAAAAAGATTAATTAAATATATGTGGAAAGCAATTCTACACATGGTAAAAGAGAGTATATGTTATCCTATACATAAAGAGTCCCCAACCTCTGGAATTTAATGCCTGATGGTCTGAGATGGAGCTGATGTAATAATAATAGCAATAAAGTGCACAATAAATGTAATATTTTTGAATCACCCAAAAAGCAACCCTACCCCCATTTCACAGAAAAAATTGTCTTCCACAAAACCAGTCCCTGGTGCCAAAAAGGTTAGAGACCTTTGCCTTACATGGTACCTGTAGTAGCATGGCATTTCATATCATAAAGGTATAGTAAAAATAATATAATTGTTATAAAATTGTTGTTTAGTTGCTAAGTTTTGTCCAACTCTTTTGAGACCCTACAGACTGTAAAGCAGGGCAAGGGGGGGAAAAAGATGGACATCTTATGATGGTATCCAGTGATAGCTTTAGTGGCATCTGGTGTTGACTGCTTTTGGCAAACTCTACTTGGGCATTCCACATTAGGGATGTCTGCCAATAAGTAGAGAGATTACAGTCCATGATAAGATCAATGTAGTCCCCTAACCTAGGTAGTTTAAATTTCCTTAAGGTAGAAATCTTATTACTAACTGGAGTCCTTGGTGAGATTTAGAACGATGTGAACTCTTCCAAACTTCTTAACCAAATAATTGGTCTTGTTCAGGTGAGAAAACTTATAATGATACAGTTTTATATAGTTTACTAGAGAGAGAGGGCAAAGGAGATAATCTCAAATTCACCATTTTGTCTATAGAATTCTGATGAGTCATCACTTTTCCAAATGAAAGAACAGATTTGGTTAAAAATTGTCATCATGCAAAGATAAGCTGGAAAGTTTTATATTTATTTGTTGAAACATATACTAGTAAATTCACTTGCTGACACCTGCAGATACAATGATTAAGTTTGTGTATCAACTCGGCTAGGCTATATTTGTTAGGTCAAATATTATCTTGGATGGCATTGTGAATGCATTCTGTAGATGTAATTAACATCTACAATCAATCGACTGTAATTCAAGGAGATGGCAATTGATGATGCTGGTGGACATTATCCAATCAGTTGAAGGCCTTAAGTGTAAACACTGAAGATTCTCTTCAGAAAGAATTCCTTTTTAAGACTGTAACTTATAAATCCTGCCTGAATTTCCAGGCTACTTGCCTGATCTGTAGAGTTTCCAGTCCCCACAATCAATCATATGAACCAATTCATTAAAAATATTCTCTGTGTATTTAGCATGTTTAACACAAATACAACACATATGCACATGTGTATCAGATCAGATCAGTCGCTCAGTCATGTCCGACTCTTTGCGATCCCATGAATCACAGCACGCCAGGCCTCCCTGTCCATCACCAACTGCCAGAGTTCACTCAGACTCACGTCCATTGAGTCAGTGATGCCATCCAGCCATCTCATCCTCTGTCGTCCCCTTCTCCTCTTGCCCCCAATCCCTCCCAGCGTCAGAGTCTTTTCCAATGAGTCAACTCTTCACATGAGGTGGCCAAAGGACTGCAGTTTCAGCTTTAGCATCATTCCTTCCAAAGAACACCCAGGGCTGATCTCCTTCAGAATGGACTGGTTGGATCTCCTTGCAGTCCAAGAGACTCTCAACAGTCTTCTCCAACACCACAGTTCAAAAGCATCAATTCTTCAGCACTCAGCCTTCTTCACAGTCCAACTCTCACATCCATACATGACCACAGGAAAAACCGTAGCCTTGACTAGATGAACCTTTGTTGCCAAAGTAATTTCTCTGCTTTTGAATATGCTATCTAGGTTGGTCATAACTTTCCTTCCAAGGAGTGAGTGTCTTTTAATTTCATGGCTGCAGTCACCATCTGCAGTGATTTTGGAGCCCAGAAAAATAAAGTCTGACACTGTTTCCACTGTTTCCCCATCTATTTCCCATGAAGTGGTGGGACCGGATGCCATGATCTTCGTTTTCTGAATGTTGAGCTTTAAGCCAACTTTTTCACTCTCCACTTTCACCTTTATCAAGAGGCTTTTGAGTTCCTCTTCACTTTCTGCCATAAGGGTGGTGTCATCTGCATATCTGAGGTTATTGATATTTCTCCTGGCAATCTTGATTCCAGCTTGTGTTTCAAGAACTATACAAAAAGATCTTCATGACCAAGATAATCACGATGGTGTGATCACTCACCTAGAGCCAGACATCCTGGAATGTGAAGTCAAGTGGGCCTTAGAAAGCATTACTACGGACAAAGCTAGTGGGGGTGATGGAATTCCAGTTGAGCTATTTCAAATCTTGAAACATGATGCTATGAAAGTCCTGTGCTCAATATGCCAGCAAATTTGGAAAACTCAGCAGTGGCCACAGGACTGGAAAAGGTCAGTTTTCATTCTAATCCCAAAGAAAGGCAATGCCAAAGAATGCTCAAACTACCACACAATTGCACTCATCTCACACGCTAGTAAAGTAATGCTCAAAATTCCCCAAGCCAGGCTTCAGCAATACATGAACTGAGAATTTCCAGATGTTCAAGCTGCTTTTAGAAAAGGCAGAGGAACCAGATATCAAATTGCCAACATCCTCTGGATCATCAAAAAAGCAAGAGAGTTCCAGAAAACATCTATTTCTGCTTTATTGACTATGCCAAGACTTTGACTGTGTGGATCACAATAAACTGTGGACAATTCTGAAAGAGATGTGAATACTAGACCACCTGATCTGCCTCTGAGAAACCTATATACATATCAGGAAGCAACAGTGAGAACTGGACATGGAACGACAGACTGGTTCCAAATAGGAAAAGGAGTACCTCAAGGCTATATATTGTCACCCTGCTTATTTAAATTATATGCAGTGTACATCATGAGAAACGCTGGACTGGAAGAAACACAAGCTGGAATCAAGATTGCCAGGAGAAATGACAATAACCTCAGATATGCAGATGACACCACCTTTATGGCAGAAAGTGAAGAGGAACTAAAAAGCCTCTTGATGAAAGTGAAAGTGGAGAGTGAAAAAGTTGGCTTAAAGCTCAACATTCAGAAAACGAAGATCATGGCATCTGGTCCCATCACTTCATGGGAAATAAATGGGGAAATAGTGGAAACAGTGTCAGACTTTATTTTGGGGGGCTCCAAAATCACTGCAGATGGTGTTTGCAGCCATGAAATTTTAAGACGTTTACTCCATGGAAGAAAAGTTATGACCAACCTAGATAGCATATTCAAAAGCAGAGACATCACTTTGCCAACAAAAGTCCATCTAGTCAAGGCTACGGTTTTTCCTGTGGTCATGTATAGATGTGAGAGTTGGACTGTGAAGAAAGCTGAGCACCGAAGAACTGATGCTTTTGAACTGTGGTGTTGGAGAAGACTCTTGAGAGTCCCTTGGACTGCAAGGAGACCCAAGCAGTCCATTCTGAAGGAAATCAGCCCTGGGATTTCTTTGGAAGGACTGATGCTAAAGCTGAAACTCCAGTACTTTGGCCACCTCATGCGAAGAGTTGACTCATTGGAAAAGACTCTGATGCTGGGAGGGATTGGGGGCAGGAGTAGAACGGGACGACAGAGGATGAAATGGCTGGATGGCATCACTGACTCGATGGACATGAGTCTGAGTGAACTCTGGGAGCTGGTGACAGACAGGGAGGCCTGGCATGCTGCGACTCATGGGGTTGCAGAGTCGGATACGACTGACTGACTGAACTGAACTGAACTGAATAAAAGTCTTACATCCAAGGTAGAAACACATGCTAGGCACTGGGGAAAACACCTAGCTTATGAATAAGTGTTAAATTATTTCAAAAGTCAGAATTCATTTTCTGACAGCTCTCGCTTTTCCTTTTCAATATCTCTAAACCATATAATCAATAGCTAGGTTCCTGGTATGAGATATTAATTTTAAGTGGCTTTTCGAGGGTTGGAATGAAAGTAGAGAAAAAATATAGTTAAGAGTGAAAGCAGATTTTGTTAAGTGCATGACTAAATAAGTAGCAGAACATCCAGATAATGGAATACTATATTTCAATGCATATAAAGAGTTTATACTAAAGGTTTATAAAATTGTATATGCACTATAAACTGAACAATGCCTCAAAAAAACATCACATGTCAAAAGTTAATAAATATTAAGTGTGATTGCTTCCTGGTAGTGAATCCATGGATGAATTATTTTTCTCCTTCTAGTTTTCTAGTATTATCTAAATGGCCTATAATAAATATATGTGAATATTATAGTAAAACTATCATATTTATTTCCATTTTCAAAGCATTGTGATTATGTGGTAATCTTCAGTTATTGGTAATTACTATTAATCCTGAAAGCCCAAGATTTTGCTTTCAAACTTACAGAAAGTTCTTCATATTTTTTTTAGTAAAGTGTACATGTGACTTGTGTGTCTGTGCTCAGTTAGTTTATAAAGGAACTGATTGCACTACTGTGGTGCAATGGTATAGGCATTGATCTTATTACCTTGCTGTGTTCAATATAGAAAGTAGGGTCTTGGGAAAAAGGAGTCATAAGTAAGTGCTTGGCAGATAGATGTTAAGTGAAAAAAGGAAAGAAAGAAGGAAAGTTGGGAAAAAGATGAAGGTAATGAAGATGAAAGGTTGAGATAAATTCATTCTATTTTACAAAAGACTTTGGCAGGCAATTCCAAAATTCTTTATCATTCTATTAATTGGGTACAAATATGTATTTACTAAGTAATAGATGTGTTTTATCAAAATTTTAGGGTTACAGCAAGGAGTTCCAGGTATAAAAAGGAAGATGAAGTATTTGGACTAATCAATAAATCACTGTATGATCTTTGGCAATTCATTTCCACTCTCTTTACTTCAAAGTTCTTGTTAAGTATAATGTTGGCAAATGACCAGATAACCTCTAAATTGTCTCCTTCACTTTGCTTGTTTTCCATGAATCTATTCTACTGGGTGGCACATTTATGGCTGGCAGATTTTTCAAATGTTAATATGGAGATCCTAAAAAGTAAAGTTCCCCTAATTTATTTAATTTGGTAAAAAGCCCAAATGGAATAAAATAATATTAACAAATTCAGTTCAGTTCATTCACTCAGTTGTGTCCGGCTTTTTGCTACTCCATGGACTGCAGCACCACAGGCCTCCCTGTCCATCACCAACTCCCAGAGTTTATTCAAACACATGTCCATTGAGTCGGTGATGCCATCCAACAATCTCATCCTTTGTAATTCCCTTCTCTTCCCACCTTCAATCTTTCCCAGCATCAGGGTCTTTTCAAACTAGTCAGTTCTTCCTATTAGGTGGTCAAAGTATTTGGAGTTTCAGCTTCAGCATCAGTCCTTCCAATGAACACCGAGGACTGATCTCCTTCCAGTCCAAGAGACTCTCAAGAGTCTTTTCCAACACCACAATTCAAATGCATCAATTCTTCAGCCCTCAGCTTTCTTTATAGTCCAACTCTCACATCCATACATGACTCCTGGAAAAACCATAGCTTTGACTAGATGGAGCTTTTTGACAAAGTAATGCCTGTGCTTTTTAATAAGCTGTCTAGGTTCATCATAACTTTTCCTCCAAGGAGCAAGAGTCTTTTGATTTCATGGCTGCAGTCATCATCTCCAGTGATTTTGGAGCCCCCCAAAATAAAGTCTGTTTCCATTGTTAATTTCTAATTAACAAATTAGCCTTTCAGAAAAGAAAAACTGAATTTCTGATATAAATTCTGGAAATTATTGTCACCATATATTATGATGTATTATTTGCTGTACTAGAGGTTTTGGAAGAGGGAGGGAATTAAAATTTTATGTTCCAGTGACTAAGGTAATTTCTTTGTATATGCATTTTGTTGTTATTGTTGTTTAGCTGCTAAATCATGTCCAACTTTTCTGCGATGCCATGGACTATAGCTCAGGGCTTCTCTGATGGCTCTGTGGTACAGAAATGACCTGCCAATGCAGGAGACACAGGTTTGATCCCTGGGTTGGTAAAACCCCTTGAGAAGGAAATGGCAACTTGCTCCAATATTCTTGTTTTGGAAATCCCATGGAGAGAGGAACCTGGCAGGTTACTGTCCATGAGGTCACAAAGAATCAGACATAACTTAAAACAGAGCACACACATATGTACACATATACATATATAAATTTTACTGTCTTAAAGGAAGAAATTGAGGTTCCAGAAGAGTGACTATCTGAGAGATCTAAGTTTGAAATGCAGAACTTTTTAGTTCATAGACATAAATCGTTCTGTAGACTGCGTGCAGACAATACATTTTACCTTTAAATCCTTATCTTTTCCTTTATTCTCAATATCAAATTAAAAGTGTTACACTTCAAAAGTACTCAATAATGTCTGAATAAACAAAACTAAATAGAATGGGATGAAATAAGGTAGGATAGGGCAAAAATAGATACACAAGTAATGAGCAACCTAGACAGCTTATTAAAAAGCAGAGGCATTACTTTGCCAACAAAAGTCCATCTAGTCAAAGCTATGATTTTTCCAGTAGTCATGTATGGATATGGTATTGGAGAAGACTCTTGAGACTCCCTTGAATTGCAAGGACATCCTAAAGGAAATCAGTCCTGAATATTCAGCTGAAGTTGAATCCCTAATACTTTGGCCACCTGATTTGGAGAACTGACTCATTGAAAAAGACCCTGATGCTGGGAAAGATTGAAGGCGGGAGAGGAAGGGGACAACAGAGGATGAGATGGTTGGATGGAATCACCTACTCAATTTACATGAGTTTGAGTAAACTCTGGGAGCTGGTAATGGACAGGGAGCCCTGGCATGCTGCAGTCCATGGGGTCACAAAGAGTCAGACACTACTGAGCAACTGAACTGAGGGTAAAAATGGGTTGAGCTTAGGAGAAGTGGAATGAAATTGGTAGCAGTAGGGCTTCTCTGGTGGCTCAGATGGTAAAGAATTCACCTGCAATGTGGGAGAAAAGCGAAGTCACTCAGTCGTGTCCAACTCTTTGTGACCCCATGGACAGTAGCCTGCACCAGGCTCCTCCGTCCATGGGATTTTCTAGGCAAGAGTACTGGAGTGGGTTGCCAGGGTTCAATCTCTGGGTTGGGGATATCGCCTGGAGAAAGCCATGGCAACCCACTGCAGTATCCTTGCCTGGAGTATCCCCATGGACAGAGAATCCTGGAGAAGTGTAATGAATTAAAATGAAGTGGAATGAAATCAGTAGCACTAAGTATGAGGAAATCTTTCATTCCTTCCTTCTCCTCTGCATCTAAAAATAGATCTCTGCCGAATTAAGTGCTAAAGTATACAATGACCTTTATACTCTCTCCTCTGACCCACTGCGGCAGCCTTAGTTGACAACATGAAAACAGGCCAAAATTAACTATTATTTTTACTATTGATAATTTCTGCATCTGTTAGCTTTAGATATTATATATTGCTGCTTCCTCACGGGACAGTAGACCCTGACCTATAAATTCCAGTGATGCTGCATGTTGTACCCTGTAAGTGAGGTTCAAAGTCCCCAGATTCCACATCAGAAGTCATTACATCTTCTCCTTGAGACAATCACTCTAGAGCCCCAAAAAGGAAACATTGGAATGTAAATAAAGATTCAGACAATAGACGATGATTTCCTGGAGTTGAATTTCAACCAAACACTTTATTAATTCTCATGTGGCTTCCCTTGTGGCTCAGCTGGAAAATAATCTACCTGCAATGCAGGAGACCTGGGTTCAATCCCTGGGTTGGGAAGATCCCCTGGAGAAGGGAAAGGCTACTCACTCCAGTATTCTGGCCTGGAGAATTCCATGGACAATATAGTCCATGGGGTCACAAAGAGTTGGACATGACTGAGCAACTTTCACTTTCACTTTATCAATTCTGCATCCTTTGGCATTTGCTGATTCTCTTTTGTCCTTGCTTTATCTTTTTCAAACTTCATATGATTGTATAACCACCATGAAAAACAGTATGGAGGTTCCTCAAAAAACTAAAAACAGAAATATCATGCATATGTCTGTTGTTTAGTTGTGTCCAACTCTTTGGGAACCCACTATGTATGGGATTTCTCAGGAAAGAATACTGGAGTGGCTTGCCATTTCCTCCTCAGGATATCTTTGTGATCCAGGGATCAAACCTGAATCTCCTGTGTCTCCTTCATGGCAGGTTAATTCTTTGCCTGATGAGCCACGCAGAAAGCAGAAATACCATATAACACAGAAATTCCATTTCTGAAGTATTCAGAAAAAAAAAAAAAAACTAAATCAAAAGGATATAAAAACCCCAAAGTTTATTGCAGCCTTATTTATGACAGCCCAATTATGATCACAACCTAAATGTCTATGGATAACTGAATGAATAAAGAAAATATGATATAAATGTATATAATGGAGTATTATTGAGCCATAAAAAGACTGAAATCTTGCCATTTGAGACAATATAAATGGACCTAGAGGCATTTTAGAAGAAGGCAATAGTACCCCACTCCAGTACTCTCGCCTGGAAAATCCCATGGCTGGAGGAGCCTGGTATGCTGTAGTCCATGGAGTCGCGAAGAGTCGGACACGACTGAGCAACTTCACTTTCACTTTTCCTTTCATGCATTGGAGAAGGCAATGGCAACCCACTCCAGTGTTCTTGCCTGGAGAATCCCAGGGATGGGGGATCCTGGTTGGCTGCCATCTATGGGGTTGCACAAAGTTGGACACAACTGAAGTGACTTAGCAGCAGAAGCAGCAGAGGGCATTTTATTCTGTTCATGTCAAACAGAGAAAGACGCATACCTAATTGTTTCACTCACACATAAAATATAAAAAGCAAAGCAAACAAATGAACATAATAAAACAGAGACTCATATATACAGAGAACAAGTTGGTAGCTGCTGGGAGTGAGTGCCAGTAATGGGAAAAATGGGAAAAGAGAATTAAGAGTTAAAATTTTCTAGTTTAAAAAGATAAGCCATGGGGATATAATGAATAACTGAGGGAATATAGTCAATAATATGATAATAAGCAGACAAACAAACAAAAACAGTTTTCTTTTGTTTGTTTTTTATCACAACATTCAGTGCACTTCAGTTCAGTTGCTCAGTCATGTCCAACTCTGCGACCCCATGGACTGCAGCACACCAGGCCTCCTTGTCCAACACCAACTCCCGGAGTTTATTCAAACTCATGTCAATTGAGTAGGGTGATGCCATCCAACCATCTCATCCTCTGTCATCCCCTTCTCCTCACTCCCTCAATCTTTCCCAGCATCAGTTTTTGTTTTTGTTTTTTTCCAAATGAGTCAGTTCTTTGCATCAGGAGGCCAAAGTATCAGAATTTCAGCTTCAGCATCAGTCCTTCCAATGAATATTGGAATATTGGACTGATTTCCTTTAGGATGGACTAGTTGGATCACCTTTCAGTCCAAGGGACTCTCAAGAATCTTCTCCAACACCACAGTTCAAAAGCATCAATTCTTCAGCACTCAGCTTTCTTTATACTTCAACTCTCACATCTATGCTTGACTACTGAAAAAACCATAGCTTTGACTAGATGGACCTTTGTAGGCAAAGTAATGTCTCTGTTTTTTAATATGCTGTCTAGGTTGGTCATAACTTTTCTTCCAAAGAGCAAGAGTCTTTTAATTTCAAGGCTACATTCAACCATCTGCAGTGATTTTTGAGACCCCAAAATAAAGTCTCTCACTGTTTCATTTTTTTCCCTCGGATGTTGGCAATTTGATATCTGGTTCCTCTGTCTTTTCTAAATCCAGCTTGAACATCTGCAAGTTCACAGTTCACGTTCTGTTGAAGCCTGGCTTGGAGAATTTTGAACATTACTTTGCTAGCATGTGAGATGAGTGCAATTGTGCGGTAGTTTGAGCATTCTTTGGCATTGCCTTTCTTTGGGATTGGAATGAAAACTGACCTTTTCCAGTCCTGTGGCCACTGCTGAGTTTTCCAAATCTGCTGGCATATTGAGTGCAGCACTTTCACAGCATCATCTTTGAGAATTTGAAAGAGCTCAACTGGAATTCCATCACATTCACTAGCTTTGTTCACAGTGATGCTTCCTAAGGCCCACTTGACTTTGCATTTTAGGATGTCTGGTCCTAGGTGAGTGATCATACCATCATGGTTATCTAGATCATGAAGATCTTTTTTGTATAGTTATTTTTCTGTATTCTTACCACCTCTTTTTAATATCTTCTGCTTCTATTAGGTCCATACCAATTCTGTCCTTTATTGTGTCCATCTTTGTATGAAATGTTCTCTTAGTACTTCTAGTTTTCTTGAAGAGATCTCTAGTCTTTCTCATTCTATTGTTTTCCTCTATTTATTTGCACTGATCACTGAGGAAGGCTTTCTTATCTCTCCTTGCTATTCTTTGGAACGCTGCATTCAAATGGACATATCTTTCCTTTTCTCCTTTGCTTTCACTTCCTGTCTTTTCACAGCTATTTGTAAGGCCTCCTCAGACAGCCATTTTGCCTTTTTGGATTTCTTTTTCTTGGGGATGGTCTTGATCCCTGCCTCCTGTACAATGTCATGAACCTCCATCCATAGTTCATCAGGTACTCTATCAGATCTAGTCCCTTAAATCTATTTCTCACTTCCACTGTATAGTCATAAGAGATTTGATTTAGGTCATACCTGAATGGTCTAGTGGTTTTCTCCACTTTCTTCAACTTCAGTCTGAATTTGGCAATATCCAGTTCATGATCTGAGCCACAGTCAGCTCCCAGTCTTGTTTTTGCTGACTGTATAGAGCTTCTCCATCTTTGGCTGCAAAGAATATAATCAATCTGATTTTGGTGTTGACCATCTGGTGATGTCCATGTGTAGAGTCTTCTCTTGTGTTGTTGGAAGAGGGTGTTTGCTATGACCAGTGTGTTCTCTTGGCAGAACTCTATTAGCCTTTGACCTGCTTGATTCTGTACTCCAAGGCCAAATTTGCCCATTACTCCAGGTGTTCTTGAATTCCTACTTTTGCATTCCAGTCCCCTATGATGAAAAGGACATATTTTTCGGGTGTTAGTTCTAGAAGGCCTTGTAGGTCTTCATAGAACAGTTCAACTTCAGCTTCTTCAGCATTACTGGTTGGGGCATAGACTTGAATTACCATGATATTGAATGGTTTGCCTTGGAAACGAACAGAGATCATTCTGTCATTTTTGAAATTGCATCCAAGTACTGCATTTCAGACTCTTCTTTTGACTGTGATTTCTTCTAAGGGATTCCTGCCCACAGTAGTAGATATAATGGTCATCTGAGTTAAATTCACCCATTCCAGTCCATTTTAGTTCACTAATTCCTAGAATGTCGATGTTCCCTCTTGGCATCTCCTGTTTGACCACTTCCAATTTGCCTTGATTCATGGACCTAACATTCCAGGTTCCTATGCAATATTGCTCTTTACAGAATCGAACCCTGCTTCCATCACCAGTCCCATTCACAACTGGGTGTTGTTTTTGCTTTGGTCCATCCTTTCATTCTTTCTGGAGTTATTTCTCCACTGATCTCCAGTAGCATATTGGCCACCTACCAACCTGGGGAGTTCATCTTTCAGTGCCCTGTATTTTTGTCTTTTCATACTGTTCATGGGGTTCTCAAGGCAAGAATGCTGAAATGGTTTGCCATTCCCTTCTCCAGTAGACCACATTCTGTCAGACCTATCCACCACACCCAGCTTCTTGGGTGGCCCCATATGGCGTGGCTTAGTTTCACTGAGTTAGACAAGTCTGTGGTCCATGTGATCAGATAGGCTAGTTGTCTGTGACTGTAGTTTCAGTCTGTCTGCCCCCTGACCCCCTCTGTCAGTGCCTACCATCTTACCTGGGTTTCTCTTACCTTCGACGTGGGATCTCTCTTCACAGCTGCTCCAGCAAAGTGCAGCCCCTGCTCCTTACTTCAGATGCAGGGAAGTAATTATATATCATATAATATATAATTATAATATATATATTATATATTTAATAATTATACATATTATTGTTTATTATTAATCTGAGGGCTCTCTGACATTATCATTCTTCCTTTTATTCTGTTATACATTTTAAAGAAGATTCTTTCAAAAAGTATGTTTTTAATTTAAATTTATTTAATTGGAGGCTAATTACTTTACAATATTGTATTGGTTTTGCCATACATCAACATGAATCTGCCACGGGTATACATGTGTTTCCCATCCTGAACCCCCCTCTCACCAAGTATTTGTTACGTATTTCATGTATCCCAGACTTTTGTTGTTATTTTGAGGGGTGCAGAGCTAAATAAACAGACCTGCCCCTCTGGTGATCTCATTTATGGGATGTGTATGTGTGTTTGTGTCTGTGTCGGGTCTGTATTTTAGTTTTTTGTTTGTTTGTTTTTTATCACAGCAGCAGCCAACATAAACAAATAAATCAGTAAACAAAATGATTTTACACGCATTCCATGAAAGTAAGTGGAATCAGGGAGAGAGTTTGTAGATTAAAATTCAGATAAGGTAGGGGAAAGAAAGCTCACTTTGTGGAGTTAGTGGCTGAGCTCAGATTCAATGGATGGATGAAGAGATATGTTATGCAAAGTATAGGGAAAGAGGCAACTCAAGTAGGGAGAACAGCAAATTAAGGTGGGAAATATCTTGAAATCTTCAAGAGACAGAAGAGCAATGAGTTTATTTGAAACAAAGTGAGCTAGGAATGGTGTGGGCAGTGCAGTTTGAGACAAGATTGGCAACATAAGGCAAAGGCCAAAGCAGATAAGGTCTTTCATATAACTTTTCTAACTGGAAGATAATTGCTTTACAATATTGTGTTGGTTTCTGCCATGCAACAAAGTACATAAGTCATAATTATATATATATATATATATACCCTGAATATTCATTAGAAGGACTGATACTGAAGCTAAAGCTCCAATACTTTGGTCACCTGATGTGAAGAGTCAACTCATTGGAAAAGACACTGATACTGGGAAATATTTAAACCCTGAATATACCATTGGAAAGACTGATACTGAAGCTAAAGCTCCAATACTTTGGTTACTCGATTCGAAGGGTCAACTCATTGGGAAAACCCTGATACTGGGAGAGATTGAAGGCAGGAGGAGAAGGGGGAGACAGAGGATGAGATGGTTGAATGGCATCACTGACTCAGTGGACATGAATTTGAGCAAACTCAAGGAGAACTTGAAGGACAAGGAAGCCTGGCATGCTGCAGTCCATGGAGTCACAAAGAGTTGGACACAACTTAGCAACTGAACAACAACAAGATATATTTATATATATAATATTATATATATATATATATATTATATTACATATATAATATATATCCATATATATCCCTTATCTATTGAACCTTGAAAGGAGTTGATTTCATTCTGAGATAGAGGGAAAAGCATTTAATTTTTGAGATATGATTTGATTTGGGAAAAGGGAGCTATGAATGTTGAATGGAAGATGGATTATAGGAACACGGGAGTTGAGAGCTAAAAGGGTGTGAAGGCTAATACAACAATCTCAATGATGGATCACAGAGCCATGATCACTCTGTAATGAAAGAGAGTACAGGTGACATGCTAGATGGTGTGTGTGGGTCAAGAGTGATGAGCCAAGGTATTGTTTATGTTTTAAAAATAGGAGATTACTAGAGAAATTTAGTATGCTGATAGAAGTAATCAAGCAGAGAAAAAATAATGATGCAGAAGAGAAGAGATTTAACTAAGGGAATCAATCCTTTTGATGAATGTCCCTTATGACCACAACATAGCCGCCACTTCCATAGGACTGAAAAGCGTGGGTGGTAAAACTTTTATCAAAGCATGGTACAACCTCAGAATAAAAATGAGAGGTTCTCAGTGAGCAGGAGCTAAACATGAGGCTCAAGGGGGACAGAACAGAGAGTGAAATGGAATAGTGCCAAAAAGGTAGCAAAAGCTTCAACTTCTCTGCAGTTTCTGTTTAGTGATGGTCACAGAATCAGCCCACTTTAATGGAGTCATGCTAACAAAACGACTTTATTCCAGCAAGAAAACTTCAGCACATCTGCCCCTTAGAAGCTTTTGATCACCCCACAAAAGTTTTCCTCTATCCAGCAGACTCCAACAGGCCTGCTTCCGTCACTTCCTTGTGGAAAGGAACAGAGACACCATTCTCTGTAATGTACATTTAGTAGGAGCTCCCTAAGTCAACCCTGTTTGACCAACTGAGAATCAACCAAAGAAGATCAAGTTAAAGAAAAGAAGGTTCCCCATATCTCAATGTTTACTAATTATTAGATGATGTCAAAATCAGACCTGAATCAAACCTTGATTTTCAGTGGGTGACACAGCAAATTAACATATGGCTAATGAACCTGTAAAAGACTCTGTTGACCCTGCTGATTTGAATACCACTTAGATGAAAAATTCAGGACCACACAGACTTGGCTAAAATCATCTTCCAGATGATCTGTGGTCATGCAGTACAAATACGAGTTTTTCAAAAAGTACATTTGAGGCCTTATAGTTTAAGGTATTCCTTTCATGTCACATGCCCATAAAATATTATTTTAGGTGTGTGACATTCTAGAGTGAAGCAAAGAAAAGTTGCCTACAATGGCTTTGGAACACTCATATATTACTCTAGCTGTTCCCATAGTCACATTATTTTACTTCCTGATGTGTGAGGCACATCACGCAAGACTAATCACCATGACTAGTGATTTGCCCTCCAGTGTCCTCCGACCATAAACTATTTTATGTATCTAATTCAATAAAACTGTCTTTGGCTCCCTGATGAACGATTGCATTGTAAAATGAATTATTCTTAAACATTTGCCAAACTAGCTGTTCCTATGGGCATCCATGACTACATTATGGAGACTGATGTATCATGGAAATAATTCAGAACAGAGAAATGACTAGAAATGAGTGGACTCATTTCCTTAAATGCAAACGATTCAGCTTTTTCACTTTGTCCTGTACTTTCTCGGTTGCACCAAGGAGCAGAGGGAAATGGTTTGAAGTAATCACATGACAGTCATGAAAAATTAATGTCACTGTGGTAGACATGGTTTGGCTTCCCAATAATAACTTCCATCCCCTTGTTCTCTGGTGGTGTCCCACAAGCAAATATATTCAAAAGCCATGTAGCTCTTGTGGCAGCCACACGGGTCATGTAAGCTAGTTATAATCAATAAGGCATAAAGAGATGCCCCCTGGGGGTTTTCTGTGAAAGGATTCACCTTTCTGATAAAAGAGAGAAGCTCTTATCCAGGTTTTTTGATATACCATAAATGATTCAACCATTTATTTTATTAGGAAATTTGTGATTCATTCAGGATTATCTGAAACACAGAGCACAACTAAATTGTTTCATCTAATACAAAAATTTTTCAAACTCAGAAAGAATTGCAATTAAGCCTTAACTATGAAAAAGGAAATGGCAACCCACTGCAGTGTTCTTGCCTTGAAAATCCCATGGACAGAGGAGCCTGGCAGGCTACAGTCCATGGGATCGCAAAGAGTTGGACACACCTGAGAGACTAACACACACACACATGCCATGTAATTCTCTTCTATTTCAGACATATTTCTTAAGCCATGTATATATGAATTTTGTTGTTGTCTTTATTCAATTGCTAAGTCGAGTCTGACTCTTTGTGATTCCGTGGACTGCAGCACACCAGGCTTCCCTGTCTTTCACTATCTCCCAGAGTTTGTTCAAATTCATGTCCATTGAGTCAGTGATGCTATCTAACCATTTCATCTTCTGCCATCCCCTTCTTTTGCCCTCAGTCCTTCCCAGCTTCAGAGTCTTTTCCAATGAGTCCTTCTCAGCTTCAGGGTCTTTTCCTTGCATCAGGTGGCCAAATTATTGGAGCTTCAGTTTCTACATCAGTTCTTTCAATGAATATGGGTAGGCTCCTCTGTCCATTGAATTCTCTAGACAACAATACTGGCATGGGTAGCCATTCCCTTCTCCAGGGTATCTACCTGACCCAGGGATCAAACCTGGTTCTCTTGCATTGCATGCAGATTCTTTACCATCTGAGAGACCAGGGAAGCCCATATATCAATTTACTTACCGCTAAAATATAATTTTCACCAATGGAGATTCATAGTCTTTTTATTTTTAATATATTAATAAAATAAATTGCACAGATAGACTTATGAAATTTGAGAATTCTTCGTATTTATAAAAAGAATTTGTATTTGACTGGAGTGTATTATTTATAAATATAGACTTTTTTATCAGCTTCCTAATATTTAAAAATAATATATTTATTTGTATTTTAAGCGATGTGGTGTTACCTTTGTTCAATTTTGTTTTGAAGTAAGGCCAAAGATGAAGAAATTTGAAGTTTTTCATGGTTTCCTATGCTCTGAGAAAACTTAAAGAACCTAAAAAATCTCATTTTCTTGAAGATATTATAAAAATGATCAATAAAACCACCTTGGCCTTATATATCTTTACTGCTTATTAAAACATCCCTCATGAACATTAACAAAATAATGAAATCAATAATCAATTATGTGTTCTTGTCTTGCTCAAATTTTCAGTATTATATGGTACTTTTTTTTTGCCACTTCCTTCATGAAAAATTATCTTCCCTTAAATAATATGGCTAACAGAGGTCCATATAGTCAAAGCTATGGTTTTTCCAGTAGTTATGTATGGATGTGAGATTTGGACCATAAACAAGGCTGAGCACTGAAGAACTGATGTCTTTGAACTGTGGTGTTGGAGAAGACTCTTGAGAGTCCCTTGGACTACAAGGAGATCAAACCAGTCAATCCTAAATGAAATCAATCCTGAATATTCATTACAAGGACAGATGCTGAAACTGAAGCTCCAATATTTTGGCCACCACATGCAAAGAGTAGACCCATTGGAAAAGATGAGAAATATTAGGAAAGACTGATGCTGGGAAAGATTGAGGGCAGGAGAAGGGGATGACAGAGGATGAGATGGCTAGATAGCATTACCAACTGAATGGACATGATTCTGAGCAAAGTCCAGGAAATAGAGAAGGACAGGGAAGCATGTCATGCTTCAGTCCATGGGGGTCCCAAAGAGTCAGACATGACTTAGCAACTGAACAACAATTTAAAAACTCTTTATTAGGCTTCAATTTTTTTTTTCTATTTCTTTGTATGCTGGGTAATTTTTGATGTTACCTGCATTAGTTTTTGAAGTAACCATAACCAAGTTCCACAAACTCAGTTGCTTAAAACAATAGAAATGTATTCTGTACAGTTCTGTAGAAGTCTAAAATAAAGTTGTTATCAGGATCATGCTTCCTCTGATGCTCTAAAGGATTCCTTCCTCATCTCTTCCAGCTTCTGATAACCCCAGGTATTTTGGCATGTGGCAAAATAACTCCAGTCATTTCCCATTTCTTCACCTGCCTATCTTCCTTCCACATGTTTCCATACGCCTAAAATTTCCTCATCTTCTGTCAGTCATTGCATTTGGGCCCACCTCAATGATCACGTTTTATGTGATTATTTCCTGATTATTTCTACAAAGACAATTTTCAAATAAGGTCATACTCATAGGTAGGGGTTAGGACTTGAATGCATCTTTTGGTGGAACACAGCTCAATGTATAACAATGCTGGGACCTGTGAACTTTACAATGTTGGGTGCTAGATTTTTATTTTGGCATTGAGTTTCATTTTAAGATGTTGTAAAATTTCTTAAGGTCAGTTGGATCTCTC
Organism: Bos taurus; assembly: GCF_002263795.3. NCBI lineage: Eukaryota > Metazoa > Chordata > Mammalia > Artiodactyla > Bovidae > Bos > Bos taurus. The sequence continues at coordinate 51,433,017 of NC_037338.1, read as the reverse complement.
CAAATACTGCTTTTAAGCTTTGTTAGTTGGAACCAGAGCAGCCTCTAGCCTTAGGCTAAATTGACCCCACTACTGATGCAATAGATTTCTGAATGCTGGTTTTTATTTTGTTTGTGTGTGTGTGTGTGTGTGTGAATTTTGAGGCTTTTAACTCTGGCCATAAACATGAACCAGACTCAAGGAATTATTCCATCCAAACCTTTCTGGTGGATTCTTCCCCACCTCCATAATTTCCTCTCACATATGTGCTGATAAGAGCTCAGATGAAGGGAGGAATTCTCTTCTAGAGCTCTAGAACTCTCTGGGAAACACTTTTCTCTTCAGTACTCTGTCTTTAGATTTCTGGCTGCTTTGGCCTCTTGAACTCTGAGCTTTATTTCTCCAACTGAAGAAGACCAGAGAGTTCAGTTTGATTCACCTCCCTATGCTTTGGGTCAGCAATTCATTCTGCCATTAAGCTGGGACATTTGTAAAGCTCAGAATTATTTCCCTGCTTTTCTGAATGACTGTTCTGCTATTGTTTTCCCAGTGTCTGAAAACATTGTTTCATATATTTAATCTACTGTTTTAGTTGTATATGGTAGAAAGGTAAATGTGGCCTTGTTACTAACTCATAGCTGGAAACAGAAAGCATGCAACTGATCAGGACCCTATGAGGTCTTCCCAGAACAGACCCTCACCCATGTCTTCTGTCTGCTTTTTGTTTGTAGAAAACCTTTAATCAAAGAATAAATCTAATCATAGAAGTGAGAAAATGCAGAAAAAAAGGAAAACAGTCAAGCAAGACAAAATAGTAATATTTTAGTCATTAAACAAAGTCAAAGATGTTTAGCTCTTCCTCAAGGGCTGTTGAGCTTCCCAGGTGGCATTAGTGGTAAAGAACTCACCTGCCAATGCAGGAGATCCAGGGGATGCCTGTTCAATCCCTGGGTGAGGAAGATCCCCTTAAGGAGGGCATAGCAACCCACTTCAGTATTCTAACCCGGAGATTTGCATGGTTAGAGGAGACTGAAGGACTAGAGTCCACAGGACAGCAAAGAGTTAAACAGGACTGAAGCAACTTAGCACACACACAAGGATTTTAGATAACATTCTGAGCCATGTTCTTTGAACTGTTTTGCATATAGTAAAAGCCTCACCAGGTAGAAGAAGTTAACTGTATGCTGTCCACAGCATGTAGATTCCACAATAGAACTAGAAGGTTGATTATGCTGATCCCTCATTACCTCACCACCAGCCAATCAGAAAAAATGTTCATGACCTGATCACACTCTTTTTGAATAAAACTCCTCACTACCTCCTCCAGGGTGGAACACACAGTCCTGAGGGCCTTAGTCCACTGTAGGCCCCTTTGTTTGGGCAAGCAATAAAACTGTTTCTTTCCACTTCAACCAAAACTCTGTCTCTGAGATTTAATCTGGCCCTGGCGTACAGGGGCCAAATTTTGACCACAGGCATCAAGTGAAGTTTGGACTATTTTAAATTAAAGAGTTCTCTCTAATACGATTTTAAACCAAAATGTGAGAATGTCATATTTATTTTTAATATCATTCCCGGAGAAAGGGAATGCACTACAAAAGGAAAAGAGAGAAAGGAAGAAGACCTGCTAGAAGTGCATTGCTATGGCCCAGGCTGGATATGAAAATCACTTGGACCAGGTTTGCTCGGTAGAGATAGTGAGAGTGATGGTTTGGAGATATAACTGGAGATGAATCACACAGATCCTGCTAGATGGTTTGATGCCAAGTAAAAGAAAATAGGAGAAATCAAATGTAATTTATACATCTTTGCTAAGAAACTGGTGAATGATGATGCTTCCCTGGTGGTGTCAGTGGCAAAGAATCTGCCTGCCAGTGCAGGAGAGGCAAGAGATGCAGGTTCAGTGCCTGGGTCAGGAAGATCCTCTGGAGGAGGAAATGGCAACCCACCATTTGGACCCGACTGAGCGTGTGTGTGTTGTGTTGATTAACTGAGGTAGAAAAGTGGTAGGTCGAGAACTGTGAGAAGAGTTGGTATTTTATTATTTGCAATATCTTCTCCCAATTGGAAAGTTGAACCTGTGCATTTTACTTTGATCAATTTTGTATTTACTTTTACTGCTATCACTTATTTTTTCTATTCTCTATTTTACCTTGTCAATTTTTTATCCTTTATTGCCTTTTATAATTTTTTTTCTTTTTTCCTTCTAATATTTTTGAAATTTTCTTTTATTTATACTCCACTAGAGTTTAACCCCTTAAAATTATATTCTCCTATCACCATGAAAAATAAATCAATACCTACAGCTGGTAGAGAATTTTCTAAAACACAATCTGACCATGTTGGGCTCTACATAGAATTCTTCAGTAGTCTCTAGTGCTTCAGGATAAAATACATTCTTAGAATTTATCTTATGTCAGAGCTTTGCTTCTTACAAACTTTATTCACTCTGCCTTCTGCAAAAACAGAAGCTTCTTGTTACTTTTATAAAGTCCCCATACTAGGGTGGTGTATTTTCTTTCTTTCTTTTATTTTTTTGGACACCTTGTCACTTTAGCAAAAGTTTCACTTTCAGTTAATAAGGTTTTCTGAGTCAGTGAGAGAAGAAAACCATGTGACTCAATTGATAGCAAATCAAGTACTTTGGAATTCCATGATAAATGCTTTACTGAATATGAAATTATGAGAGCAGTTTCTGCAAAATATTCTGCTGAATGTCAACAATTAGAAAATGTGTTCATGCATGTGTGTGTTCACTCAGTAATGTCTGACTCTTTGCAATCCCATGGACTATAGCCTGCCAGACTCCTCTATGCATAGGATTACCAGGTTGCTGCTGCTGCTAAGTCGCTTCAGTTGTGGCCGACTCTGTGCGACCCCATAGATAGCAGCCCATGGGGGATTCTCCAGGCAAGAACACTGGAGTGGGTTGCCATTTCCTTCTCCAATGCATGGAAGTGAAAAGTGAAAGTGAAGTAGCTCAGTCGTGTCCAACTCTTTGCGACCCAATGGACTGCAGCCCACCAGGCTCCTCCATCCATGGGATTTTCCAGGCAAAAGTACTGGAGTGGGGTGCCATTGCATTCTCTCCAGGGTATATTCCTGACCCAGGAACTGAACCTGCATATCGTGCATTGAAGGCAGATTCCTTACTATCTGTGCCACCAGAGAAGCCCTTGTTCATGCATAAAATACAGTTTATATGTGAAATGACTCAAATGCATATCTCTCTGGTCACTTTCTCTGCCTCTCTTCTCCAAGGCCCACTATTCTTTCTTGTAGGAATTATTCTTCCCATGCATGGAGTTTTCCCATACAGAGCAATCCCAGAAATGGGATGTAAAGCAAAGTGTCCTGGGTACAATAGGGATAACAATATTTTGGCTGTTTTACATTTGGTCACTTGTCTTTAAAATTAATGTGTTTGCCCAAGTTATTGGGTCCCCCAGGTGGCACTGTGGTAAAGAATCCACCTACAATGCAGGAGATGCAGATTCAATCCTGGTTTGGGAAGATCCCTTGCAGAGGAAATGACAACCCACTCCAGTATTCTTGCCTAGGAAATCCCATGGACAGAGGAGCCTAGTAGTCTACAGTCCATGAGGTCACAAAACAGTCAGACATGATTTAGTGATTGAAACCACAATGGACTAGTAATTGGTATTTACATTCCCTATATTTTAAACCAACATATCTATTGTGGTTATGTATCTCTGTTTCAAAATTATGTGCCATTTTGTGAATGACATGTGGATTTTTAGTTCACAAGCCTTCAAGTCAAAAAGTAACCATACTTGAGAAGTTGTATACTCACAGAATTCTACCTGAAGAACCTTATCCATACCAGGAGCTCATTCAAATGACATAGTTTGGAGTGGGTGACTTTGGCACAGAGGAAAAAATCACTGTTGATGGAGAGTATAGTATGACAGGATGCATTTTTTAAAGAAGGCTACAACAATACTTCTTATTTTTTAAGCTTTTTTTGTATGACTTGCTAATTCATCCTCAAAAAGTAGAGTCTATAGTATATCTCCTTGAAACTGGCAGGTTTTGAGATTGCTTGAACAAATAGAACACAGCAAGTATTATACTGTGTCTACTGAGGCATATCTCTGTTATAGATTGAGTTGTATCCCTACTCCCAAAATGGTATGCTGAAGTTCTAATCCACAGCAAATCAGAGTGTGACCTAATTTGGACATAGAGTCTTTAAAAATATAACGAAGTTAAAGTTAGGTGTTTATAAAATTGGATTGGGTCCTTTTACCCAATGAAGAAAATGAAGACACAGAGACAAGTAATAGAAAAGGAAGTTGCTACAAAGATGAAATACCGGAATGATGCATCTACAAGCCAATGGATGCTGGAGGCTTCTTAGGGGCTAGTCACAAAACAGCACCTTCAGATGGGGGCTCGGTATTGCTGAAAACTTGGTTTTGTATTTCTAGTCTCAGAACTAGGGGAAAATAAGTTTCCATTGCTTTAAGCCATCCAGTGTTTGGTACTTTATTACAGCAACACTAGGAAACTGAGACAAGCCCTTATTTTGATTTAAATGTCTCTGTGTTCTCTCTTGATATGTTTATTTTGGGAATCTTGTCTCTCAAGTTGGCATTTGCTTTGAGAAGTTCAAGTCATATGAAGAGGCCACATGAACGCATTTGAGTTAAAATCTCCAGACAGACTTCCTAATGACAGTCATGTGAATGAGCCCTCTTAGATTTCTGCAACAATTGATCCTAAATATAAACTACAGTTAGCACCTGAGTATAACTGAATAAGAGACTCCTAGTGAGAACTAGAGAACAAATTGCCAACATTCGCTAGATCATAGAGAAAGCAAGGGAATTCCAGAAAAACATTGACCTCTGTTTCATTGGCTACACTAAAGCCTCTGACTATGTGGATCATAACAAACTGTGGAAAGCTCTTAAAGAGATGGGAATATAAGACCATTTTATCTGTCTCCTAAGAAACCTGTATGTGGGTAAGAAGCAACAGTTAGAACCCTATATGGAGCAACTGGCTGGTTCAAGATTGAAAAAGGCGTATGACAGGGCTGTCTGCTGTCACCCTGTTTGTTTAACCTATATGCTGAGCACATCATGAGAAATGCTGGGCTGGATGAGTTCAAGCTGGAAAAACATCAACAACCTCAAATATGCAGATGATACCACTGTAATGGTAGAAAGCAAAATGGAACTAAAGAGCCTCTTGATGAGGGTGAAGGAGAAGAGTGAAAGAGTCAGCTTAAGACTAAATACTCAAAAAAGCTAAGATCATCACATTCAGCCCCATTACTTCATGACAAATAGAAGGGAAAAAGTGGAAGTAGTGACAGATTTCCTCGCCTTGGGCTCTAAAATCACTGCAGGTGGTGACTGCAGCCACAAAATCAGATGATTGCATCTTGGCAGGAAAGCTATGGCAAACCTAGACAGTGTATTGAAAAGCAGAATTACTCTGCTGACAAAGGTCAGTATAGTCAAGGCTATGGTCTTCCCAGTTGTCACATACAGTTGTGAGAGTTAGACTGTGAAGAAGGCAGAGTGCCAATGAATTGATACTTTCTAACTGTGATGCTAGAGAAGATTTTTGATTCCCTTGGACAGCAGAAAGATCAAACCAGTCAGTCTTAAGGGAAATCAACCCTGAATACTCATTGGAAGGACTGATGTTGAAGCTGAAGCTCTGGTATTTTGATGGGAACAGCTGACTCATTGGAAAGTCCCTGATGCTGGGAAAGATTGAGAGCAAAGGTAAAGAGGGCATCAGAGGATGAGATGGCTGGTTGGCATCACTGATGCAATGGACATGAACTTGAGCAAACTTTGACAGTTGGTGAGGGAAATGGAGGCCTGGTGTGCTGCAGTCCATGGGTCACAATGAGTTGGACATGACTGGGCAACTGAACAACAACAATAGTGAGAAACACTCAACTAAGCTTAGTCAACCTGTGGCACCCTGATATGTGATAATAAATTTTTATTTAAGCCACTAATTCTTAGAGTAGTTTATTAGGAAGGAATAAATAATAAGAATTGCAAGCTCTTATTCAATAACAAGAATTGGAAATGTTAAACTTCAAAAATATTCTCAACTCTAGCTTTAAATACAATGATATACAATGAAATATCTGGGTACTATTGTTTATCAACACAAATTATGTTAGATTCTGTGTGTATGGTAATAAAGAATTTTTCCAGATCACATGATTGTCCATGTGGAAAATATAAAAGGATCAACAACAATGAAAAAAATTCTAAGGAGTAAAAAGTCATTGTAACAAGGTAACAAGATAAATTGTTAATATACAAAAGTCAGTCACTTTCCTGTATATAAACAATGAACAAATAAAGTTTAAAAATAAACATATAACATGTTTAGATTACCACTTACAAAAGTTAAATACTTGGGTATACATCTCACAAAATATGTACAAGATTCATATGAGGAAAACTACAACACTCTAATGAATTAAGTCAAAGAAGAACTAAGTAGAGAAAGAGCCCATGTTCATGGACAGGAAAACCCAATGTTGTCAAGATGTCAGTTCTTTCCAAATTAATCTATCTATTCAGTGCAATCAAAATTAAAATTTCAGCAAGTTATTTTATGAATTTTGCTAAAATGAATCTAAAGTTAATAAAGAGAGTCAAAAAGATCCAGGAGCACCAACTAAATATTAAAGAAAAGAACAAAGCTGGAGGACTGATGCTACCTAAGTTTAGTTCAGTTCACTCGCTCAGTCATATCCAACTCTTTGTGACCCCATGGACTGCAGCACAACAGGCATCCCTGTCCATAACCAACTCCCAGAGTTTATTCAAACACATGTCCATTGAGTCAGTGATGCCATCCAATAATCTCATCCTCTGTCATCCCCTTCTCCTCCCACCTTGAATCTTTCCCAGCATTAGGGTCTTTTCAAATGAGTCAGTTCTTTGCATCAGGTGGCCAAAGCATTGGAGTTTTAGCTTCAGCATCAGTCCTTCCAATGAATATTCAGGACTGATTTCCTTTAGGATAGACTGGTTGGATCTCCTTGCAGTCCAAGGGACTCTTGAGAGTCTTCTCCAACACCACAGTTCAAAAGCATCAATTCTTTGGCACTCAGCTTTCTTTATATACTATCTTTCTTTATATACTTTATATACTCTCACATCCATACATGACTACTGGAATAACAATAGCTTTGACTAGACAGACTTTGTTGGCAAAGTAATGTCTCTGCTTTTTAATATGCTGCCTAGGTTGGTCATAACTTTTCTTCCAAGGAACAAGCATCTTTTAAGTTCATGGCTGCAGTCACCATCTGCAGTGATTTTACAGCCCCCCCAAATAAAGTCTGTCACTGTTTACACTGTTTGCCCATCTATTGCCATGAAGTGATGGGACTGGATGCCATGATCTTCGTTTTCTGAATGTTGAGCTTTAAGCCAACTTTTCACTCTCCTCTTTCACTTTCATCAAGAGGCCTTTTAGTTCCTCTTCACTTTCTGCCATAAGGGTGGTGTCATCTACATATAAGTGCATATGATGTACTCTGCATATAAGTTAAACAAGCAGGTGACAATATGCAGCCATGGCGTACACCTTTCCTGATTTGGAACCAGTCTGTTGTTCCATGTCCAGTTCTAACTGTTGCTTCTTGACCTGAATACAGATTTCTCAGGAGGCAAGTCAAGTGGTCTGGTATTCCCATCTCTTTCAGAATTTTCCATAGTTTATTGCGATCCACACAGTCAAGGGCTTTGGCGTAGTCAATAAAGTAGAAGTAGATGTTTTTCTAGAACTCTTTTGCTTTTTCAATGATCCAACAAATGCTGGCAGTTTGGCATCTGGTTCCTCTGCCTTTTCTGAATACAGCTCGAGCTTCTGGAGACTTTCTAAAGTTATAGTAATCAAGACACTGTTGTATTGGTGAAGGAATAAATCAATGGAACAGAGTAGAATTGAACATATCTAGTCAACTAATTTTTGACAAAGGATCAAATGAAATAAAGCAAAGATACTTTTTAAAATATTTTTAATAAATGGTGCTGGAACAAATGTACATCCACATAAAAAAAAAGAAAAGAAAAAAAGACTGAACCTATACACAGGCCTCAATCCCTTCACAAAAACTGAATTAAATGCATCATTGACCTGAAAGTAAGATACAAAACTATAACATTCATAGAAGATAACAGAGGAGAAAATGTAGATGATCTTTAATATGATGATGTCTTTTCAGATATAACACCAAAGACATGATAAATTATTGGTAAGCTGGTTTTAATTAAAATAGAAATTCTGCTTTGCTAAAGACAATATCAAGAGAATTAGAAAGCAAGTCATAGACTAGGAGAAAATATTTTAAAAGATAGATCTGTTACCTAAAATAAACAAAAACTCACTCAACAATAAGAAAGCTAACAACCAATTAAAATGGGATGAAACCTTAAAATATAACTCACCAAAGATATACAGGTGGTAAATAGACATCTTAAAAATGTTCCCCATCCTATGTCAACACGGAAATGTCAATAAAAACAGCAATGAGATACCATTCCATATCTATTAGAAACGCCAAAATATGGAATGCTGACAACATTAAGTGCTGATAAAGATGTGGAACAAAGGACATTTTCATATGTTCCTTTTGGTAATACAAAACTATATAGACATTTTGGATAACAATTTAGAGGTTGCATACAAAACTACATATATTCTTACCATATGATCCAGCAACCTCTCTCTTTGGTTTTTCCCAAGGAAGTTGAAAACTTACATACAAAATCCTGCACATAAGGTGATTTTTGACCCAACCTTCCCCTTTCCTCACTTTCAGGACTCCTGGCGTCAAACCCAACACATTATCTTCAATGCCTCTTGGCATGATGATTTCATCCTTTTCTCTGTTCATAGTCTTCCTTTGCTCAAAAGGACTTTTAGGGTAGTAAAAATACTTTGTATAACATTATAATGATGAATACCTCATTGTACTTTGGTCCAAAAAAATAGAATGTACAACCCCAAGAGTGAACCATAATGGAAACTATGGAAAAATTTTTTTATTTTTTTAATTTTTTATTTTATATTGGAGTACAGCTAATTAATAATGTGCTAATTTCAGGTGTACAGCAAAGGGATTCTGTTATAGATATGTATGTATCTATTCTTTTTCAATATCACAGTAATACAAGTCTATGCCCAAACCAGTAATGCTGAAGAAGCTGAAGTTGAACGGTTCTATGAAGACCTACAAGACCTTTTAGAACTAACACCCAAAAAAGATGTTGTTTTCATTATATAGGACTGGAAAGCAAAGGTAGGAAGTCTAGAAACACCTGAAGTAACATGCAAATTTGGCCTTGGAATACGGAATTAAACAGGGCAAAACTAATAGAGTTTTGCCAAGAAAATGCACTGGTCATAACAAACACCCTCTTCCAACAACACAAGAGAAGATTCTGTACATGGACATCACCAGATGGTCAACACTGAAATTAGATTGATTATATTCTTGGCAGCCAAAGATGGAGAAGCTCTATACAGTCAGCAAAAACAAGACCAGGAGCTGACTGTGGCTCAGACTATGAACTCCTTATTGCCAAATTCAGACTTAAATTGAAGAAAGTAGGGAATACCACTAGACCATTCAGGTATGACCTAAATCAAATCCCTTATGATTATACAGTGGAAGTGAGAAATAGATTTAAGGGCCTAGATCTGATAGATAGAGTGCCTGGTGAACTATGGAATGAGGTTCATGACATTGTACAGGAGACAGGAATCAAGACCATCCCCATGGAAAAGAAATGCAAAAAAGCAAAATGGCTGACTGGGGAGGCCTTACAAATAGCTGTGAAAAGAAGAGAAGTGAAAAACAAAGGAGAAAAGGAAAGATATAAACATCTAAATGCAGAGTTCCAAAGAACAGCAAGAAGAGATAAGAAAGCCTTCTTCAGTGATCAATGCAAAGAAATAGAGGAAAACAACAGAATGGGAAAGACTAGAGATCTCTTCAAGAAAATCAGAGATACCAAAGGAACATTTCATGGAAAGATGGGCTCGATAAAGGACAGAAATGGTATGGACCTAACAGAAGCAGAAGATACTAAGAAGACATGGCAAGAATACACAGAAGAACTGTACAAAAAAGATCTTCATGACCCAGATAATCACGATGGTGTGATCACTGACCTAGAGCCAGACATCCTGGAATGTGAAGTCAAGTGGGCCTTAGAAAGCATCACTACAAACAAAGCTAGTGGAGGTGATGGAATTCCAGTTGAGCTATTCCAAATCCTGAAAGATGATGCTGTGAAAGTGCTGCACTCAATATGCCAGCACATTTGGAAAACTCAGCAGTGGCCACAGGACTGGAAAAGGTCAGTTTTCATTCCAATCCCAAAGAAAGGCAATGCCAAAGAATGCTCAAACTACCGCACAATTGCACTCATCTCACACGCTAGTAAGGTAATGCTTAAAATTCTCCAAGCCAGGCTTAAGCAATATGTGAACCGTGAACTTCCTGATGTTCAAGCTGGTTTTAGAAAAGGCAGAGGAACCAGAGATCAGCCAACATCCGCTGGATCATGGAAAAAGCAAGAGAGTTCCAGAAAAACATCTATTTCTGCTTTATTGACTATGCCAAAGCCTTTGACTGTGTGGATCACAATAAACTGTGGAAAATTCTGAAAGAGATGGGGATACCAGACCACCTGATCTGCCTCTTGAGAAATTTGCATGCAGGTCAGGAAGCAACAGTTAGAACTGGACGTGGAACAACAGACTGGTTCCAAATAGGAAAAGGAGTACACCAAGGCTGTATATTGTCACCCTGTTTATTTAACTTATATGTAGAGTACATCATGAGAAACGCTGGACTGAAAGAAACACAGCTGGAATCAAGATTGCTGGGAGAAATATCAATAACCTCAGATATGCAGATGACACCACCCTTATGGCAGAAAGTGAAGAGGAACTAAAGAGCCTCTTGATGAAGGTGAAAGTGGAGAGTGAAAAGTTGGCTTAAAGCTCAACATTCAGAAAATGAAGATCATGGCATCTGGTCCCATCACTTCATGGGAAATAGATGGGGAAACAGTGGAAACAGTGTCAGACTTTATTTTTCTGGGCTCCAAAATCACTGCAGACAGTGATGCAGCCATGAAATTAAAAGACGCTTAGTCTTTGGAAGGCAAGTTATGATCAACCTAGATAGCATATTCAAAAGCAGAGACATGACTTTGCCAACAAAGGTTCATCTAGTCAAGGCTATGGTTTTTCCAGTGGTCATGTATGGATGTGAGAGTTGGACTGTGAAGAAGGCTGAGCGCTGAAGAATTGATGTTTTTAAACTGTGGTGTTGGAGAAGACTCTTGAGAGTCCCTTGGACTGCAAGGAGATCCAACCAGTCCATTCTGAAGGAGATCAGCCCTGGGATTTCTTTGGAAGGAATGATGCTAAAGCTGAAACTCCAGTACTTTGGCCACCTCATGCGAAGGGTTGACTCATTGGAAAAGACTCTGATGCTGTGAGGGATTGGGGGCAAGAAGATAAGGGGACAACAGAGGATGAGATGGCTGGATGGCATCACTGACTCAAGGGACAGGAGCCTGAGTGAACTCCGGGGGTTGGTGATGGACAGGGAGGCCTGGCATGCTGCAATTCATGGGGTCGCAAACAGTCGGACACAACTGAGCGACTCATCTGATCTGATCTGATTCTTTTTCAAATTATTTTCCCATTTAAGTTCATACATAGATTTGAGCAGAGTTCTCTGTGCTATACAGTAGGTCCTTGTTGGTTATGCATTTGAATAATACCATTCCAGAAACTATGGGCTTTGGTTGATAGTGATATATCCTTGGTTCTTCCTTAGTAAAATGCATACCATTCTAATGAGTGTTGTTGATAATGGGAGAGGATATGTATGTGTGGACACAGGAGGTGTATGAGAAAGGTCTATATCTTTCCCTCAAATTTTTATAAGCCAAAAACTCCTCTAAAATAATAGTATCTACAAAATAATATTTCTGAATTTTCACCAAAGACAGTTCAACAGGATTTTCAATTACTTGCACTTTAATTGTTGCTTTGATTAGATTAGATGAATAGATTAAATAATTACCAAACAAGGTAGCAATAATTACAATTAAATCATTTCTCCAGAATAAAAAAATGTATTACAATGTCTATAAAAGCATCTAGCATGATTTCACTTGTCATTTGGCTGCTTTTCATCATGTTACTATCTGACTAAATCAGTTTAATACCATGATCAGATCCATAACTTAATTTTTGTATCTTAACAGGTCTTCTTTCCTTGTTGCTAGATTCTTGTCAAAAAATGAACATTAACTGTAGCACACATCAGCCTGCCTTGCCCAATTAGCTCAGCTTAATTTTCCTTTGGACTAAAATTACCATTATTTCATTTACAGTAACCAATATTTTCTGACACACCTGCAGTGAGCTATTGGTCCACCAGAGATAAAAGGACACAGTGAGTCACTGTCTCTTTTATTAAGGGGAAATAAATGAAGCACTCAAATGCTTGTTTTTAAAAGTACAAATCTGAATAGCAAATTAGAAATTTTATTTTTTCTGTGCCTGGAAATAATCTCAAGCTATAAAGTAGTTTACTTCCCATGAATCTCCTTCATACACTTTCCATTTCAGGAAAACTGAAAGAATAATCTCCAATTTCATGCAGGATTTTTCAAACTAATATAAAAAGTACTACTATCCTTGTATTTTACATAGTGATTTAATTTATTATATAAAAGTATAAGATTTTTAACATAGAATAACATAATATAAAAAGGTACCTGCATGGATGGTTTTATTTACATTAATTCCTCTGAATTAAATATTTATTTACCCTCCAATGTCAGATTACCCAAATAATATTTACTATCAACATCAAATCCTAGACTGTAATTTTTATTGAGGCTCCTTTTATTCCTCATTCACCACACTAAGATGAATATCACTATCTACTAAACACCAGTTAGTGTTTATCTCCTATTTAGTAGCTTTTGTGCATTCATTATGACTTTTAATTATTGATTTACAGTAGCAAATTCACATAAGTTCTACTTATTCGGGATCTTAGTACTGAATTGACTTTAGATTTCTAATCTCATACATCTGTCACAGTTTCAATAAATTTTTATTGAGTGACTAACAGGTTGTGAGGATAAACCTCTATGAAAAACGTTGCCAATAAGTCAGCAATAGCAAAAACACCAACAAAGTAGAACTTAAATGTTCCTTGGAATAAATAGTAGGCAGATGAAAGAAGCTAAACAGAGACTAGTAGAAGTAAAAACAAGATTCATAACATCCTAAGAGTAGAAATGCACCAAATGTCTGTTCACAGGAAAATGATAAACAATCATAATATATTTATACAATGGACTACTATACAGGCATTTAAAAAGAATGAACTGCTGATGCATGTTCTTTCCTGGTGGCTCAGTGGTGAAAGAATCCATCCGCCATTGCAGGAGATACAAGTTCTATCCCTGGGTCAGGAAGATCTCCTGAAGAAGAAAATGGCAACCCACTCCAGTGTTCTTGCTTGGGAAGTCCTATGGACAGAGAAGCCTGGCGGCTACAGTCTATTGGGTTGCAAAAGAGTCAGACAGGACTTGGAGACTAAACAGCAACAACAAGAAGTAATGCATACAGTAACATGAACAGTTCTCAAAAACGTTTTCAGGGAAGGAAATCAGACACATGAAAATGTACATACTGTACGCTTACAGTTTTATAAAGTTCCACAAGAGGTAAACCAAATTAATAGTGGTAGAAACCAGGAAACTGTTCCTAGCTTGGGGGCAGTTTAATGAATCAAAATTAAAAGATTTTTAAGGCTAAATTGCTATATCCACAATTATAGTGGGAGACTTTAACACAGGCATAGAAAAAGTATTGTCTATAGAAGTTTTATAAACTAAAAAGAAGTATAATCTATATATACATACTAAACCTCAAAGCAACAACTATATAATAGTCATTCTTTTGATGCTCACATGTAAAATGCTTGCAAAAACTGACCACACAAATTCCATATAAGAAATCTCAAAATTCTCAAATTGTGTATCTATTACATTCATATTTGAAATATATGTCAAATTAAATGTATCATATCAAATTGTGTATCAAACTATACTACATAAAACATGTTTTCTTAATATAATGTATATAGTTAGAATCAACAGTTAAAAGACAATTATATATATTTTATTTATATATATTTTTAATTTGGAAAGATCACACGTATAGTCTATAAGTTAAATAATAAATTCGATTTAAAGTTAGAAATTTTAAGAAATCTTAAATTCTTTAGAAATAGTGACAGTGAAATCTGCATATCAAAATTGGGGGTATTTAGAATACCAAAGGGGCTTCCCTGGTAGTCCAGCTGGTAAAGAATCCACCTGCAATTCAGGAGACTCTGCTTCATTTCCTGGATCAGGAAGTTCCCCTAGAGAAGGGATAGGCTACCCACTCCAATATTCTTGGGCTTCCCTTGTGGCTCAGATGGTAAAGAATTCTCCTGCAATGCAGGAGACCTGGATTGGGAAGACCCCCTGGAGGAAGGTATGGCAACCCACTCCAATATTCTTGCCTGGAGAATCCCCATGGACAGAGGAATCTGGTGGGCTAGAGTTCATGGGGTCACAAAGAGTTGGACGTCACTGAGTGACTAAGCACAGCACAGAACACCAAATCTATCTCAACCCTGAATACTCATGGGAAGGATTGATGCTGAAGCTGAAGCTACAGTATTTTGGTCATCTGATGCAAAGAGCTGACTCATTGGGAAAGTCCCTGCTGCTTGGAAAGATTGAAGGCAGAAGAGACGATCAGATGATAAGATGGCTGGATGACATCATCAATGCATGCAGTATAAACTTGGGCAAACTTAGGGAGATGGTGAGAGACAGGGAGGTCTGGCATGCTCTAGCCCATGAGATCACAAAGAGTCAGACACGACTGGGCAATTGAACACACACATACAGTACATCAAAAGTGCTTTCAAGTGGAGCTACTGGTATAGAACCCACATGTCAAGTCAGGAGACTTTAGACATGCAGGTTCAGTTCCTGGGTCAGGAAGATCCCCTAAAGAAAGACATGGCAACCCACTCCAGTATTCTTGCTTGGAGAATCCCATGGACTGCGGAGCCTGGCGGGCTACAGTCCATAGGGTTGCAAAGAGTCAGACACAATTGATTTGACTTAGCACACAGGCACGCTCCTTGGAAGCCTAGAAGTTTTACTATGACCTCCCATCTTCCCAAGTCAGTTAAAACAAATTCACTTTTACTTGATAGTTTTACTCAGACCTGCCAAGGAGTTTCCATCTTTCCATATCATACAGTTTGGTATCACTCAGAAAGAAAATTAATTAGTCACCCTTTAAAAACAAAGATATGAGCATTTAAAAACACAGACATACACACTGAAGAAAAAAAGTTAAACATTTTAAAAATTTTAAAAAAGAAATAGCTTTGTTATAGGGCTTTATTTTTAGAAACAAAAGTGAAACATCTGACTATTTGTACACAGTAAGGGCCTCATAGTTCTTGTACCTATTTTATTGAACTAACAGCTATATTTTTTCCCCTAAGGGAAACAGAGTTCAGGATACTTCACTTGTTAAAAGACACATTTATTTGAATAGAAAAAACAAACAAACAAAAACCAAAACAGAGACAGGGGAGCAGGGAGGTATGCTTTGAGGGGGAAGTCAGCAAGCTCCTATATGATTAGCTTCAAACGTGAAAATATTCTGATTAAGTTTCATGACTATAGATCTTTCGCAAAGCAGAAGACTAAGTTTTTTCTTATAGCCACCAGCTATGTTGATTTGTTTTCTAGAGAAAGTCTAAGCCCTTAATAAGGCAGCAAAACAAAATAAATTTAATAAAGCCCAGACCTCTTGATTTTCTACTAAAAGTCATTACAGCAAATAATTAAATACAGTTTGATTGTTTGCTGAGCTAGTAGCAATGGTGCTTTAGGGAAACAGTGTTTCATAATGTGCTTTTTGGGATTGTGTTGCAAATAGCCAGTTGAATATTGATAACCAAAAAGAGAATCTCAACTTTCTGTGACATGTGAGGAAAATCTCCCAAGGCTCAAGCACAATATCTACAGCTAAATTTCAGAGACACTAGAAAACAAGACAGAAATTATATATATATATAAAATCTCTCATGCCCCTCTGGTAATACCTAAACTTAAGCACAGAAAAAAAACGTGAATGAAATCATTTGACTTTTTTCAAATTATATTTCCCATCTGATTCACTGAAGCTTGAAATTGACCAAAAAATCTTTGTTTTTTTAAGTTAAATCATAGCCTCTTTACCCTTTAGTGGCCTCACTGTAATTAACTGAGCGCCATGATTTATTTATGAAGGAGTTTGAACTCATCAACTGAGGACAGGTTTGCATAGAATTTTATCAGGAAGATACCTACCTTCCTGAAGGAGTTAGAGGATGTCACGGAGTTTGAGGAAAAGTAGATCCATGAGGTGTTGGGTTACTGCTCATTTCCCCCTGTATACAGTAATAAACAATGCATGCATGTGTGCTGTCGTTTCAGTTGTATCTGACTTTTTGCAACCTCATTGACTGTAGCCCACCAGGCTCCTTTGTCCGTGGGATTTCCCAAACAAGAAAATGAAAGTGAGTTGCTACTTCCTCCTCCAGTAGAACTTCCCTACTCAGGGGTTGAACACAAGTCTGCATTGGGAGGTGGGCCCTTTACTACCATGACCACCTGGGAAGCCCTAATAAACAGAATAATATAATCTAATAAGGAAGAGAGAAATATATTTTTTTGAATAAAAAGACAGCAAGGGCATACATTTTTGACTTGTGAACATTCCCATCCACAGGGTAAGTCGCAAAAGTATTCAAGTGAATTCTAGATAACCTAACACAGCATTAGCTGTTCTACTAGATAGGCTTGTGAGTACTAGTGAGTGACCAGAGAAACAGACCTAGGCCTTGACCATATTGAAGGAGGTTAACCTAATATTTGAGAGACAAAATCTGCATATATGAATCTTAATTTAATTCATCATTTAGCTTATAACTTAAGAAAATGCATGTGATTTGCATGTTTAATTGTTAAGTCACGTCTGACTCTTTGTGACCCTTTGGTCTGTAACCTGCCAGGCTCCTCTGTCCATAGGATTCTCCAAGTAAGAATAATGGAGGGGGTTACCATATCAAGGGGATCTTCCAGACCCAGGGATTGAACCCGTGTCTCCTGTGTCTCCTATATTGCATTCAGACCTGCTAAGACATCAAGGAAGCCCAAGAAAATGCACAAATATAATTAAAAGAAGGTCGTTTACCAAGAGGACAAACAATAGGAAATTGTAGCCAAAGCAAGAGTATTAGAGCTACTCAATGTTCAAAACCAGGTTGACCAGTTACTTGAACATGACTGACCATCTATGTATTCTCTCAGTGTCTTCACTCTCTAATTTGCACATGCAAATAATAATAGTACTCCTTATCCTTCAACTTATTTAATGATGATTACAGAAGAAAATATTTGTAAAACATGTTCAAAACGAATTCCAATTTGCAATTGAGCAGATGACAGCAAGTTTATAGAAACTGTCCATTAATCTCTGCAGAGTGGACGAGTCTGGAATAACTTTTTGGACTAACTGGTCCTTTGGACAGAATTACAGGGAATAGAACATCCAAGGAGTGGTGGCTGCACGAGTGCAGGAGGGCCGAGAGGAGCTACTCCACATTTAAGGTCAGGAGGGGCGGCCATGAGGAGATACCCCTCGTCCAAGGTAAGGAGCAGTGGCTGTGCTTTGCTGGAACAGCCGTGAAGAGCTGCCCCACGTACAAGGTAAGAGAAACCCAGGGAACATGGTAAGTGTTGCAAGAGGGCATCAGACAGCAGACACACTGAAACCATAATCACAGAAAACTTGTCAGTCTAATCACACGGACCACAGCCTTGTCTAACTCAATGAAACTAAGCCATGCCATGCAGGGCTACCCAAGACGGGTGGGACATGGTGGAGAGGTCTGACAGAATGTGGTCCACTGGAGAAGGGATTGGCAAACCACTTCAGTATTCTTGCCTTGAAAACCCCATTAACACTATGAAAAGGCAAAATGATAGGATACTGAGAGAGAAACTCCCCAGGTCAGTAGGTGCCCAATATGCTACTGGAGATCAGTGGAGAAATAACTCCAGAAAGAATGAGGGGATGGAGCCAAAGCAAAAACAATACCCAGTTGTGGATGTGTCTCATGATAGAAGCAAGGTCTGATGCTATAAAGAGCAATATTGCATAGGAACCTGGAATGTTAGGTCGATGAATCAAGGCAAATTGGAAGTAGTCAAACAGGAAATGGGAAGAGTGAACGTCGACATTCTAGGAATCAGCGAACTAAAATGGACTGGAATGGGTGAATTTAACTCAGATGACCATTATATCTACTACTGCAGGCAGGAATCCCTTAGGAGTAGCCATCATGGTCAACAAAAGAGTGTGAAATGCAATACTTGGATGCAATCTCAAAAACAACAGAATGATCTCTGTTCGTTTCCAAGGCAAACCATTCAATATCACAGTAATCCAAGTCTATGCCCCAACCAGTAATGCTGAAGAAGCTGAAGTTGAACAGTTCTATGAAAACCTACAAGACCTTTTAGAACTAACATCCAAAAAAGATGTCCTTTTCATTATAGGGGACTGGAATGCAAAAGTAGGAAGTCAAGAAACACCTGGGGTAGCAGGCAAATCTGGCCTTGGAATACTGAATGAAGCAGGGCAAAGACTAATAGAGTTTTGCCAAGAGATTGCACTGGTCATAGCAAACACCCTCTTCCAACAACACAAGAGAAGACTCTATACATGGACATCACCAGATGATCAACACCAGAATAGATTGATTATATTCTTGGCAGCCAAAGATGGAGAAGCTCTATACAGTCAGCAAAAACAAGAACAGGATCTGGCTGTGTCTCAGATCATGAACTCTTTATTGCCAAATTCAGACTTAAATTGAAGAAAGTAGGGAATACCACTAGACCATTCAGGTATGACCTAAATCAAATCCCTTATGATTATACAGTGGAAGTGAGAAATAGATTTAAGGGACTAGATATGATAGACAGAGTGCCTGATGAACTATCCATAGAGGTTCGTGACATTGTACAGCAAACAGCGATCAAGACCATCCCTAAGAAAAAGAAATGCAAAAAAGCAAAATGGCTGTCTGGGGAGGCCTTACAAATAGCTGTGAAAAGAAGAGAAGTGAAAAGCAAAGGAGAAAAGGAAAGATATAAGCATCTAAATGCAGAGTTCCAAAGAATAACAAGAAGAGATAAGAAAGTGTTCCTCAGTGATCAGTGCAAAGAAATAGAGGAAAACAAAAGAATGGGAAAGACTAGAGATCTCTTCAAGAAATTAGAGATACAAAGGGAATATTTCATGCAAAGATGGGCTCAATAAAGGACGGAAATGGTATGGACCTAACAGAAGCAGAAGATATTAAGAAGAGGTGGCAAGGATACACAGAAGAACTGTACAAAAAAGATTTTCACGATGCAGATAATCACAATGGTGTGATCACTCACCTAGAGCCAGACATCCTGAAATGTGAAGTAAAGTGGGCCTTAGAAAACATCACTATGAACAAAGCTAGTGGAGGTGATGGAATTCCAGTTGAGCTATTTCAAATACTGAAAGATGATGCTGTGAAAGTGCTGCACTCAATATGCCAGCACATTTGGAAAACTCAGCAGTGGCCACAGGACTGGAAAAGGTCAGTTTTCATTCCAATCCCAAAGAAAGTCAATGCCAAAGAAGGCTCAAACTAACACACAATTTCATTCATCTCACACACTAGTAAAGTAACACTCAAATTCTCCAAGCCAAGCTTCATCAATATGTGAACCTTGAACTTCCAGATGTTCAAGCTGGTTTTAGAAAAGGCAGAGGAACCAGAGATCAAATTTCCAACATCCGCTGGATCATGGAAAAAGCAAGAAAGTTCCAAAAAAACATCTATTTCTGCTTTATTGTCTATGCCAAAGCCTTTGACTGTGTGGATCATAATAAACTGTGGAAAATTCTAAGAGATGGGAATGCCAGAGCACCTGACCTGCCTCTTGAGAAACCTATATGCAGATCAGGAAGCAACAGTTAGAACTGGACATGGAACAACAAATTGATTCCAAATAGGAAAAAGAGATTCCAAATATACATCAAGGCTGTATATTTCACCATGTTTATTTAGCTTATATGCAGAGTACATCATGAGAAACACTGGACTGGAATAAGCACAAGCTGGAATCAAGATTGCCGGGAGAAATATCAATAACCTCAGACATGCAGATGACACCACCCTTATGGCAGAAAGTGAAGAGGAACTCAAAAGCCTCTTGATGAAAGTGAAAGAGGAGAGTGAAAAAGTTGGCTTAAAGCTCAACATTCAGAAAAAGAAGATCATGGCATCTCGTCCCATCACTTAATGGCAAATAGATGGGGAAACAGTGGAAACAATATCAGACTTTATTTTTTGGAGCTCCAAAATCACTGCAGATGGTGACTGCAGCCATGATATTAAAAGACGCTTACTCCTTGGAAGGAAAGTTATGACCAACCTAGATAGCATATTCAAAAGCAGAGACATTATTTTGCCAACAAAGGTCCATCTAGTCAAGGCTATGGTTTTGCCAATGGTCATGTATGGATGTGAGAGTTGGACTGTGAAGAAAGCTGAGCACCGAAGAATTGATGCTTTTGAACTGTGGTGTTGGAGAAGACTCTTGAGAGTCCCTTGGACTGCAAGGAGATTCAACCAGTCCATTCTGAAGGAGATCAGCCCTGGGATTTCTTTGGAAGGAATGATGCTAAAGCTGAAACTCCAGTACTTTGTCCACCTCATGGGAAGAGTTGACTCATTTGAAAAGAGTCTGATTCTGGGAGGGATTGGGGGCAGAAGGAGAAGGGGACGACAGAGGATGAGCTGGCTGGATGGCATCACCGAGTCAATGGACATGAGTTTGTGTGAACTCCGGGAGTTGCTGATGGACAGGGAGGCCTGGCGTCCTGCGATTCATGGGGTTCCAAAGAGTCGGACATGACTGAGCAACCGCATTGAACTGAACTGAGAGGGAATGGAATGTTTGGAATGAAAGGGAAGAAGAAATATAAGACAGTGCATAGAGGTGGGAGTTGATATGACAAGGAGACCACCACCTGATTCCCAATGGGAAATATGCTTCTTTTCTTTCTCAGAAGTTCTAATTATTGGAAAATAATTAGCAGTTTTATGGAGATAGAGTTGATTCTCCTTATGTGGTTGAAGACTTTCTTCAGCATTTAAACAGGCAGTGCTTCACCCTTATGAAAAGAAGAACATGATAGGGTTATATGTGAAAGCTTTTGAATCAAATCAAGCTGGCTCTGGGTTCTAGTGGTCATTTCTTACCTGTGTGATGAGAGACTTGGCAAATTTCTTGGTGTCTCTGTGCCTCAGGTTACCAGTATATGTTGAAAAGATAAGCACAGTCACTACAAATAGCTTTAACAATTTCTCATGGTTTTTTTTTTCTTTTCAATCTTTAATGCCTTTGTATCACAGGTGATTTTTGCATAAATGGAGTTATAAGGTTTCTATTGCCCTAGTTGAGTTCTTCCTGGATATAAAAATAAAAGTCCTACTTTGCAAGATAAGTAATAATACTTTTTAAATATTTTAAACTATAAAACAGTTGAAGTGTGTTACAGCATGCATTCTTTGGGAAGCAGACTCTGAGATAAAGAAGGTGACTAGAGATTCAGGAAGTTGATTAAAGGTGTTCCTGGAATAATTGCCTGGGACGAGAAAAAAAGGAATCGGGTTTATTCAAAGGGAGAAGATGCTCAGTTCACTCAGTCGTGTCTGACTCTTTGCCACCCCATGGGCTGTAGTTCCCCAAGCTCCTCTGTCCATGGGATTTTCCCAGGCAAGAATACTAGAGTGGGTTGCTTCTTCTTACTCCACGGGATCTTCCCAACCTGGGAACTAACTCTCATCAGTTAGGTATCTTGCATTAGCAGGCAGATTCTTAACCACTACCACCACCTGGCAAGCCTCAAATGGAGAAGATGGATCAAATGAAACAGACAATTAAAGCCAAGCTTGTGCTTCAGAATTTCCCATTTTTGGAGTGAAGTAATAGGGTTTTTTGGTTTCATTTTGTTTTTTCTGCCACATTGATTAGTCAGTTATGGCCTATCCCTAGACAGAGGTTGTTACCTTGAAGAAGGCAGCTTTCTTCACCCAAATAATTCCAAAAGGCATCTTCACTCAGCCCCTCCAGTCACTGGGGGAATGAAGTCAACAGTCCTACAGAGGGATTTCACCAGCATATCCTAACATCACAGCATGAATCACAGTGCAAAAGGGAAAAGATCTACATCTAATCTCATATATATGAAAATATATACCTATATGTGTACTTGCTAAGTAGCCCACTAGGCTCTTCTGCCCATGGGATTCTCAAGCAAAGAATACTGGAGTAGGTTACATGACCTACTCCAGGGGATCTTCCTGATCCAGGGATTGAACTTATTTCTCTTGTTTCTTGCATTGGCAGGTGAGTTCTTTACCTCTAGGGCTATGTGGGAAGCCCATATACATGTGCACATGAATATTTATGTATTAGTATAGGTATTTATTTTGGCAAAAGCTTAATCTTAACAGAGACTGCAATATTATAAAGTGTTTCAATTGAATGTTTTGGGTTTTTTTTCCAAGTTAGATGAGAAATCTTGGTCAGATAAGCAGATAAATCAATGTTAGGAAAAGTCAATGATGACAGCTACACTATGTCTTTCATTCTCTTATGTCTATTTATAAAGTAAAAATTATTTTAAGACTTAATAAGAACTGAAGTATCTTTCACTATTCTGTCACCATCTGCCCTGGCCAGCTATTTTAGAAAGAAAAGAAGATAAAAGAGAGAAAAGAAGGAGAGGAAAGGAATGAAAGTAAAGAGAAGGGAAAGGGAAAGGAACAGAAATTAGGAGGGGAGAAAAGAGGAGAAGTTGGAAGAAAACAATGTAGAAGAGGAGAGAAGAGGAAAGGAAAAGAAATTAACCAGAGATGAGATGGATTGAAATACCTGTGATCTATTGAATACAATTACATTAAACCCGGTATTCATCTTCATAAAAACAAAAATACATTAAAAAATGATTTATTCCAGAAGAGTGAGGAGGCACTTCCTTGGGGGTCCAGTGGTTAAGAACCCACCTGCCAATGCAAGGGACATGGATTTGATTTCTGGTTCGGGAAGATTCCACATACCACCAAGCAACTAAGCATAGGTACCACAACTACTGAGCCCACATTCTAGAGTCTGCAAGTTGCAATGACTGAGACTGCATGCTGCAACTACTGAAGTTTGAGTGCCCAAGAGCCCATGCTCCACAAAAAGAGAAGCCACTGCAATGAGAAGACTGCACACCACAAAGAAGAATAGCCCCTGCTCACCACAACTAGAGAAAGCCCGCTTGCAGCAACGAAGAATCAGCACAGCCAAATATAAATTAAATGGAAGAGTGAAGAGATGCTATGAATATAGCAATGGAGCTCACTTGAACTGGGAAGATTAAGGGTAGATTTGGGACAGCTCACCATAGATAGCCTATGACACTGTATTTAAAAGGCACAGTAAGTTCACAGCCAATTCAGACAACCAATAATACTGAAGCATGGAACATGGCTGGGTGGTTACTGAAGCAGCAATCTGATATGGAAGCCAGGCAGGGATTCTAGTATAATGAGGGCTTGCCTCTGTGACAGTACTGTGGGGATTACATCATGTTTGGAAATTGACATGGGTCACAAAAGCAGTATAAATGTCCTTGTTTTTCTTCCTGCTGTTTTTAGTCTGCAAAGATACAGCAGGGGAGAAAAAAATGGTTTATTTTAAATGTCTAAGTTTGAGAGTGGATTCTGGCCAAAAAATTAGATGTCTGAGATTACTAGTGTTAGGGAACTTAAAATGAAGGAAGTCTTGTTCAGGCTTCAGAGACAAGAAAACAGAGCAGGCCCCTGACCTTGCTTCTAACCTGCATGACACTGTGCTGACTATGTGCTTGCTCATGAATGCACCAATTGTTACCAGCAAGCTGAGTGACACTACAGATAAGATAGGAAGGGGGTTTTGGAATTCTTGAGCCCCTAGAACTCTGGCCAACCATACGTGGTGTTCAGTGAAATCCAATGGCTCCCAAAATAAAGCACACACAGTAAAAAGGTTAAAGTGAAATGAGAGTGGCACTTTTGCTTACAAACTGATGTTATCAGTTTGCAGCCTGGGATTTTAAGCAGGAACCCCCCAAACTGCAACTTAAAGTATTGCCCTTAGGGTAGATGCACTGCCCAGAACATTTTCCCAACTGGGATTCCAGTTGTTACATGGGACTTCCCAAGCGCTATTTGAATCTGGATGTGAGTCACTCTAATTTGGTGATGTATGCACTGTTATTATCCTCTACTGTTCCTATCTCTGTTTTCTTTTAATGATTGTATATTGAAAGTAAGTTAGATAACTCTCTTTAGATATTGAAATTATGGGTGTGATGGTGATCTGGTGGTGACATTTGTCACCACATTAATTGCTAGGGTTGATTCAGCTGATCTGGCTGGCTAAATAAGTGTCCCTTTCCTCCCTCACCAATCCATGCTCACCCTTCCTAAGCTGTCTATTTGATGGAAGAGGAAGACCCTCCCCTTAGTCAAGGGTATACGAGCAGCTGTGCTCCCCTGCTAGAACCTCCAAACAAGCTCTCAGACATTGAAGTTGCTTATTTGTGTATGATGAGTGGTTTCTTTTGTTAATGAATCCTTTGAACCTGAAATGAAACTTAAAACTTTTGGCAAAACAACTAGTCAGGCCAATGAAGCAGGAGAGAGAGATTTGGGAGATAAAACCAAAAAACAAATTAAAAATCCTAAGGATAGAACTAGTGCGTGCTAAGTTGCATTAGCCGTGTCTAACTCTTT
The DNA here is from genome assembly GCF_002263795.3 of Bos taurus. Classification (NCBI taxonomy): domain Eukaryota; kingdom Metazoa; phylum Chordata; class Mammalia; order Artiodactyla; family Bovidae; genus Bos; species Bos taurus. Next base: position 51,407,978 of record NC_037338.1, on the reverse strand, counting down.
ACAATCCCGTTGAGCTCCTTTGTCCATAGGAGTCTCCAGGCAAGAATCCTGGAGTGGGTTGTTGTGTCCTCCTCCAGGTTGTCTTCCTGATCTTGGGATCGAACCTCACTTTTTATGTCCCCAACTAGAGCCAAGTAGAAATAATTTATTGGTAAGCCAAAGAGAAATAGTGAGTTGCTCTATTTATTCATGCAAAAGGAGTCAAGGTATGCCAAGCATTTCAATTTCTCTTAGTTTTAGCTTGCTTAGAATCTCTACATAATTCATACTGTCATTTTAAATGGTAGCAATGTTTATGAACAATACTAAGTCTGTGTGCTCTATTTACTCTCTAATTATTTCAGTCTTACACACATGAAGTGTAGATGGTTGGTTCTTTTCCAGAAATAAGGAATCCTCAAGGCAGAGACCTTTGAATGAAAGTCAATCTATCTATATGGATAGACACCATGACACCTAAATATACTGAAAAAATAGCTCACATCTCCTTTTTTGTTTGTTCTTTTCAACTAACAGCAAGTTGTTTTACATGTTTAAGCTCTCTATGGACCCAAGAATCAAATCTACAAATTATATGCTAATTTCCCTTCTCGTGGATATAGTGTGTTTTATGAAAATAAGGCAAAGTTCTTCAAGGTATGAGTCAGGTTACAACAACTCAAAATCATAAGGTTTTGGGAAATAAGAAATTTATGGTTTTGGCATATTCTTGTCGCTTTTTTTTTCCCCCTAAAATTTGCTCTGAAAAAATTTAAGAAAAAGAAAATATTGATCAAAATGTTCTATGAACAACAACATAACTGATTTCCTAAGCAACACAAAATATGTTTTTTAGAGGAGAGAAAATATATATATATTTTGTAAATGGCTTGTACTCAGCCATTTACCCCCATTTTGTTAGAAACATCTATAATCAGTAGTAGTGAGCACTTGGCTATTTCTGTACTTCAAAGCAAATGTAAAATCTTTCATCCTCCCCTGTTGAAACAGTGTCATTTATCACTAAGTGAAACACTGTGCTTTGAAGGTGGTTTTAGTTTAGCCTTTTCTCACCTTTTAACCTCCCAGCATGAAATATGTCCATTTATCATGAAGAGAAACATTGCACTGAGAGTGGTTTAAATTTAAAAGCTTTTTGTTCTAAAGTAGCAGAGCCTTGAAACTTAATCATGGAGATAGAAAAGTTCAAAACACATTCTTATTTGAGATTTGCCTCCACTTATGGGAGAAGAAAAAATTGTATCCTAAAACACTGTCTTTGCTAATAGCTGGGTAAGTACTTGTCCATATGCTGTTTGTTCAAGTGCTTTAATTGTGATGCAACCTACGTACAGTTGGGTTTGAGCTATTACAGGGAAAAGGTTAAGGAAAGCATTAGGCAGAAAGTTTTAAAGCCTTCTAAGTTCCAAACAACTCTAAAGAGGAGAGCTGTATATAATGAAGTGAGGGAAATAAAATGAGTAAGAAGATCTGTATTTTTGAAAATGGGGACAGGATTATTTTTGCAGTCACTCTGGATAGGTTTGAGATTCTGAAAAAAGGAAAAGGAAAAAGAAAACTCTTCTCACATGTGCTAAGATGCATTTTGAAACAAATGGTGCAAAACATTTGTGAGAGTAGTTGTACATCTCTTGAAATCATACATTCCCATAGCTTTCTGTATTCTTCCCCTTATGTAACTAAACATTTCCAGAAGCAATGTGATACCAAGGGAAGAGTGATTTTCCCCACCAGAAAATTATGTCAGAATTTTTAATGGGCCTGTATCTGATCTGATCTTCAAAAGAGCCCCACAGGTCAGTGGTTCTCAAACCTTATTATTCATAAGAATCACTTGGAAGATTTGTTAAACCAGAGGTACTCAATCTGGGAGAAGAGAGCTGCCATGTTGTGAGCATCTTTATAGAGAGATCATAGACTTACTGTGATCTCAAAAGAGACCTTGAGACAGATCCCACAGCTAAGCCACCCCATATTCCTGACCCTTAGAAACTGTGTAAGATAATACATGTGATACTAAATGCACAATAAGGGACTTGATTTGGATAAATGTTGCTATACAAAATACGTAACTAATACAATTAATGAGTGATACTCTGTTTATAAAACTCCTAACTGAGAAATTATAGACAAAAACTTAGGAAAAAAAAAACATAATTAAAACCTCAGCACTGTAAAAAGTATGAAATAATACCACTTGCACCAACATGGATGGACCTAGAGATTATCATACAGAGTGAAGTAAGGCAGACAGAGAAATATATATATCACATACCACTTACGCATGGAATCTAAAAACAAATGGTACAAATGAATCTATTTACAAAACAGAAACAGAGTCACAGATGCAGAAAATAAATTTGTGGTTTTGTGTGCTGTTGTGCTAAGTCACCTCAGTCCTGTCTGACTATTTGCAACCCTATGGATTATTACCAGGGGTAATGTTGGGGAGGAATAAATTAGGAGATTGGGATATGTGTGTGTGTGTGTGTGTGTGTATACTACATATAAATATACTAATATAGACAGATGTGAGAGTTGGACCATAACGAAGGCTGAGCACTGAAAAATTGATGCTTTCAAACTGTAGTGCTGGAGAAGACTCTTGCGAATACATTGGACAGGAAGGAATCAAACTAGTCCATCCTAAAGAAAATCAACCCTGAATATTCATTGGAAGGATTGATGCTGAAACTGAAGCTCCAGTACTTTGGCCACCTGATACAAAGAGCTGACTGATTAGAAAAGACCCTGATGCTAGGAATAATTGAAGGCAAAAGGAGAAGGGGGCAGCAGAGTATGAAATGGTTAGATAGCATCACTGACTCAAAGAACATGAATTTGAGCAAACTCCGGGAGATAGTGAAGGACAGGGAAGCCTGGACCCTTTAAGTCCATGGGTCACAAAAAGTCAGACATGACTTAGTGACTGAACAACAACAACAGTATCTCATAGAAGCTTTATAGATCACTGTGGTAAGAACTCTGATCCTACAATCAGACAGTGAGAGAAACATGATGATCATCTATAAATGTGTGTGCTGGACATGGTATGGGTGCAGTTAGGCCATTCCAACAGAGTAAACAAGCCAGCACTTAAAGGTGTAATCTTGTTTCCCAGAGTAGATGAAATAGATAAGAACCACTTCTGCGTTTGGTTATTTCTTTTCAGTGAGGCAAGTTTAATACAGTTTCATTTACATCAATTCTTTTCCTCACAAACAACTGCCAATGAAATGACCTTTGAGTAAATAAAAAAAGAGTACCATAATCTTCTTGAGAAGTTGGATAGATTTTCTGAAAATTCAAATATCAAACTTGGCCTCTGACAAGTAATACTACAGCAAAACTTTCAGGGAATAAGTAAAACCAATATAGGGCTTCCTGGGTTGCTCTAGTGGTGAAGAACCTGCCTGCCAATGCAAAAGACATAAGAGATGTGGGTTCAGTTCCTGGATTGGGAAGATCCCCTGGAAGAGAGCATGGCAACCCACTCCAGTATTCTTTCCCGGATAATCCCAAGTACAGAGGAGCCTGGTAGGCTACAGCCCATAGTGTCACACAGGGTTGGACATGACTGAAGCAACTTAGCATTCATAAAACCAATATACACTCGAAAATATCATAAAACCAAGATGCTTCCTTCCTAATATAATTGTTATACTTTATTTGTTCAAATATCAAATCTAAGGTTAAGATAGAGACTGACATTAAACAGTCCAGGTGATATATAGATCAAATGATTCCAAATAGAAGTCAACTGTTACATGTCTGTTCTCATACTCAGGAACTCACATATATTGTGGTCCTTATAATAAATTTTAAGAACAAATTGTATCTATTATTTTCTATTTGTTGTTGTTGTGTAGTCTCCAAGTTGTGCCTGACTCTTTGCAACCTTATGAGCTCCTCTGTCCATGAGATTTCCAAGGCAAGAATTTTGAACTGGGTTGCCATTTCCTTCACCAGGGGATCTTCCTAAGCCAGGGATCAAACCCTCACCTCCTGCACTGGCAGGCAAATTCTTCTCAGCAAGCCACCATTAACTCCCTGAAATAGACCCCTCATAGTACCAATATGGTCTTGCTTTGTTTTCACCACATGCTTTGTGTGAAGAAAGCACCACTATTATTGAAGAAGTACAATGACTGTATGAGAGATTAGAAAATGTATTTCTTTGTTTCTGCCCCTGGTTCCAGGCACAGAGTTCCTAAAGTCCTTGTAAATTCCTAAGTATTAAAAGTGCTGGGAGCATCTTTTTCTTCTAATGAAGTGATGCTGGGAGGGCTCTGGCTGGTCACCAGAAAGATAAAGCCAGAATTAGAAGCTTGGGATTTTCAGCCACCTCCTCCTCCCCCACATCTCAAAGAAGAGAGAGATCAGGGGCTGGAAGTGGAGTTAATAATTCATTGTGCCTATGTGAAGAAGTTTCCATGAACATCCACACAGTCCCAGGAGCATGAAATTCAGAAAGCTTTTCAGGTTGGTAAAATATATTTACACCTAAAAACGTTTTAGCTAATATTTTTCTGTCACTGACTCGTTCTGAATTTGACTGCAATATCAATCTTTTTACTTCATTGTATTTGTATGCTAAAGATAAACCACATAACAACTGAATAATGCTAGTGGTAAATCTAATATGAATCTTTCAGCATACTTTTCTGACAATAATAAATGTGTAACATTGTAAATCAGCTTGATATTATTTTTAGTCAGTACAGGGGAGGTAAACCAGTGAGGGTCACAGTGCACAAAAGGATCAGAAAGACTGCAGATCCGCTGTGGCCTCGGTGGCCTAAGGATCCTGGGACACAACTAGGAGCGTGGAATTAACGTTGAAGAAGTGCTAACCCTACAGCCCATATATGAGTTCACTAGAGTTATAAAAACAGTACCACAGACTGAACAACAGAAATTGATTATCTCAACGTTCTAGAGGCCACACGTCTGAAATTAAGGTGTCAGCAGTGCTGGGCCCTTTTCAGAGCTGTGAGGGAAAATCTATTCCCTGATTTTCCCCTAGTTTCTGCTGACTTTCTGCTAAGTTTTGGCATCTCTTGGCTTGCAAAAGCATCGTTCTATATCTGCTTTCATCTTCATGTGGCCTTCTCACGGGTTTTTCTCTTTGTGTTCAAATTTCACCTTTTTATAAGGTAGGGATATCAGTCTTAAAAGGGTCCATCCTAATAAATCCATCTTAACTAACTACTTTATTTCAGATAAAGTTACATCTTGAGATACTGCGAATTGGGTACTTCAAAATATGAATTTGTGGATGAGGTATATAATTCAACTCATAATACAGCACTCCCCAAAATATTAATAGAAAGTTAAGTAGATACCCATCTCACCTTATCTAGTACATGTCAACATCTAGAAGACCTGTTCTGAAACACAGATATGAACTACTGGGAAGTTTTCTTAAATTTGGAGCAGACAGAAGTGCTCTGTGAGACAAACCTGTGACTCAGAGAAATATTGGCACAGCATCCAGCTCTCTAAGTGAAAGTGGTTTCCAAAGGTCTTAGAAGATATTCAAGCAAATTTGTCACAGGCATAGTCCCACTTAAAAAGTAGTAACTGTACTTAGCTTTTAGAAATCATCCTACTCACTAGAATATAGCAATGTTTACCAATGACTTAGGAATGTAATTGTATACCAAAGTGAGAACAGCTTCTTAACTTCAAATCTCATCCACTTGAGGAAGCTATATTTCCTGATACAAGTGTCCACATAAAGATATATGCAGGAAGAAACTAATCTTCCTTTAAACATCAGCAAAGGTATAAAACTTTCCAGGAAAATTATCTGGTCAGGTCGTCTATGTTTTGAAGTGTTGGGAGTATCTCTAAGCAGGGTTTAGATTTTATTGGAATAAGTGTTGAGCCCTTTGAAGCCTAAAGGCAAAAGGTAATTCAAAACCCCTGCAAAGTAAACCCATTTATGACCTGGTTGAAAAAGCTTAAAATATAATATCATTATATTTTAGGTAAACTAAGATAAAATATTTTGCTTGTAAACAAATACCAATAAATATTCTTAGAAACACTTGGTTTCCACAAGTCAGCTTGCTGGCCTACCATTCAATACAAATCATGAATAAATGTATATTTGACATTACTTATCTGATGGCTCAGGGATAAAGAATCTGCCTGCAAGGCAATAAACTGTTTGTAATGGGTCAGGAAGATCCCATGGAGAAGTAAACGGCAACCTGCCCCATGGACAGAGGAGCCCGGAGGGCTACAGTTTATGGTATCACAAGAATTGGACAAAACTTAGCAATGAAACCACCACCACCAAATCTAACTAGCAAAGGTAGATTTCAAAGAGAAAGACTACACATTATCCAAGAATTGTCTAAGATGGAATGTCTTGGCCCATGAACAACAACAACAACAAAAAAAAAGAAACAGTCTTTTCAAATAGATTAAATGCTGTTATGATCAGAATTTCCAAGGAAATTGACATTCCAGAGAACAAGATAAAAACTCAAAGACCACAGAAAACATAACAGCCATAGAGGAAAGCAAACCAGAGTCAGAAACTTCGGTTCAGTTCAGTTCAGTTCAGTTCAGTTGCTCAGTCATGTCTGACTCTTTGCAACCCCATGAATCACAGCACACCAGGCCTCCCTGTCCATAACCAACTCCCAGAATTCACCCAAACTCAAGTGCATTGAGTTGGTGATGCCATCCAGCCATCTCATCCTCCGTCCCCTTCTTCTCCTACCCCCATTCCTTCCCAGCATCAGAGTCTTTTCCAATGAGTCAACTCTTTGCATGAGGTGGCCAAAGTAAAACTTAGCAAACAATTAAAACAGACTATATGAACACTATTGACAAATATTAAGGTGAATATGGCTTCTGCTAAACATGAAGCATATTTATTTTATTTTTGTTCATGATAAGAATTATTCCCAGGACCTAAATAGCCCAAGTTCTTCCATGTAGTTAGTAAACAATTAGTCTGTGAAATACTCAGATGTTTAAAAAATTGTATTCTGTTTTACTTTATATATTGCCAGCAAGAGAGTCAGTTAAGGTCACCAAAAGAATCTGCTATTTTTGTAAATTATAGGTATAATAATAATAATTCATGTGCATGACACCCACTCCAGTATTCTTGCCTGGAGAATCCCATGTACAAAGAAGCCTGGTAGCTTCTGATTTTCATAGGATCACAGTCAGATGCGACTGAAGTGACTTAGCACGCACGTGCTTATAGAACAATACAGCACTTGGCTGCACCTCACTTTATTGACTTGCAGAGAACTCAACTTCTCACTGGATAGAGGTTGAGTAATGAACACTAACCCTGATTCTAACACACCTTCTATTACAGCTGTTCTGAAACTTACTAGGCTTTGGGTGACCCAGATACTTTAGTTCACTTTCTCTTGCTAGAAGTTACTGAGAAAAACTCTGCTTACATCTCTGAGTCAATGAACAGAAGGCAAGCTTGCTAAATTTTAGGGAGGGGTCTTATTTATCTGTGGGATCTAGGAAAACCTCCATGTAATTAAAATTGATTGACTTCCCAAAACACAATCATCAGAGTAGAAAAGAATCTCCGATTGTGATTGCAGAAAGACAATAAAAAGTTCTTACCCTCTAATGATTATTCAAAATTTCCTCTGGAGTGCCACCTTTTTTCCCTTGTTTCTACCTTGTTGTGGTAGAAAATCATGTTAATTAAGTTTTTTTTTAATTTTACATTAAATTTTAATGTTAAGTCTGTTCCATGTGTACAACATAGTGATTCAGTGTTTATACATTATGAAATAGTCACTGCAGAAAGACCAGTTATCATCCATCACCATACAAAATTGTTACCATATTATTGATTATGACCCCTATGTACTCATTACATCCAGGTGACTTAGAATTGTATGAGTCTTTTCTACATTTTGGCTATCAAGCCATTATCAGATATATTGTTCACAAATTCCTTCCGCCATTCTGTACGTTTCCTTTTTCTTTTGTTAGTGGTTCCTTTTGCCATGCAAAAACTTTCTAGTTTGATACAGTCTCATTTGTTTATTTTTGCTTTTAGGTTCCCTTGCCTGTGGAGATATATAAAAAATATTATAGCTAAGGCTAATGTCAAATAGATAATTGCTGTGTTTTCTTCTAGGAGTTTGAAGGTTTCATGTTGTCCATTTAAGTACATTTTGACTTTACTTTTGTATATGGTGTGAAAAATTTACATATAGCTGTCCATTTTTCTCAACATCATTTATTGAAGAGGCTGTTTTTTCCTTATTGTGTATCCTTGCCTCTTTTCTCATAGATTAATTGACTATACGACTATGGTTTTATTTCTGAACTCTCTGTGCTACTTCCATGATATATGTGTGTTTCTGTGTGACTACTATACTGCTTTGACTACTATAGTTTCATACCATAGTCTGAAGTCAGAGAGTGTGAAACCTTAACTCTATTCTACTCTTTCTGGATAGATTTCGCTATCTGGGTCTGTGTGAAATTGTATTAGAAGGCCAAGTGGTGACAAGGTCTTCAGAGTTTGGGATACAGAATGCTGTGAGCCCATGTGGGGTTATTTAAGATATGTCTAAAACATAACCATGACTATGCCAAAATCTTTGACTGTGTGGATAACAACAAACTATGGAAAATTCTAAAAGATATGGCAATACCAGACCACCTTATCTGCCTCATGAGAAATCTGTATGCAGGTCAGGAAGCAACAGGTAGAACTGGACACAGAAAAACAGACTGGTTCCAAATCGGGAAAGGAGTATGCCAAGGCTGTATATTGTCACCCTGCTTATTTAACTTATATATAGAGTACATCATGAGAAATGCTTGGCTGGATGAAGCACAAGCTGCAATCAAGATTGCTGGGAGAAATATCAATAACCTCAGATATGCAGATGGCACCACTCTTATGGCAGAAAGCAAAGAAGAACTAAAGAGCCTCTTGATGTAAGTGAAAGAGGAGAATGAAAAAGTTGGCTTAAAGCTCAACATTCAGAAAACTAAGATCATGGCATCTGGTCCCATCACTTCATGGCAAATAGATGGGGAAACAGTGTCAGACTTTATTTTGGGTGGCTCCAAAATCACTACAGATGGTGACTGCAGCCATGAAATCAAAAGACGCTTGCTCCTTGGAAGAAAAGTTATGACCAACCTAGACAGCATATTAAAAAGCAGAAACACTACTTTGACAGCAAAGGTCCATCTAGTCAAAGCTATGGTTTTTCCAGGAGTCGTGTATGGATATAAGAGTTGGACTACAAAGAAAGCTGAGCTCTGAAGAATTGATGTTTTTTAACTGTGGTGTTGGAGAAGACTCTTGAGAGTCACTTGGACAGCAAGGAGATCCAACCAGTCCATCCTAAAGGAAATCAGTCCTGAATATTCATTGGAAGGACTGATGCTGAACCTAAAACTCCAATACTTTGGCCACCTGATGCAAAGAACTGACTCATTAGAAAAGACCCTGATGCTGGGAAAGATTGAGGGCAGGAGGATAAGGGGATGACAGAGGATGAGATGGTTGGATGGCATCACCTACTCAATGGACGTGAATTTGACTAGGCTCTGGAAGTTGTTGATGGACAGGAAGGCCTGTTGTGCTACAGTCCATGGGGTTGCAAAGAGTCGGACACGACTGAACAACTGAACTGAAAAACATAACCATAGCCTATTTTCTCAACACATTTGTTTATATACAAATATTTCCGCCCCCCCAAAAAGAATTGCTCCTTGTAATATGACAGCAAAACAAAATCTTTCAAACTTAATAGCAACACTCTTATTATACTCAGATTCTTTCATTTAGTAATTTAGAAACAGCAAAGCAGAAATGATTTTTCTCAGCTCTACAATATCTGAACATGGAATGGAAAGAATTGAAAGCTGGATTTGACTCAACATCAGGAGAATAGATAGTTTCCCTGGTAGTTCAGTGAGTAAAGAATCTGTCTGAAATGCAGAATACCCAGGTTTGATTCCTGTGCTAGGTAGATCTTCTGGAGAAGGGAATGGCAACCCTCTCCAGTATTCTTGCCTGGAGAATCCCATGAATAGAGAATCCTGGCAGGCTACAGTCCATGGAGTCACAAAGAGTCAGACGTGACTGAGCAACTGACACACACAGGAGATTCAAATCATCTGAATTCCTGTTCACTCACAAACATGGAAGCCTGAATTAGAAAATTCAGAAACTAAGATTTCAGACTGAAGAATCTACATGCAGCTTGTCTATGTGGCTTGGTCACAGCACAGTGGCCTCAGGGTAGGTCAGATATCTTGCATCGTTTTCAGGGCTCCAAGTATGATTGTTCAGCAAGCAATGCAAGATGCTGCATGATCTTTTCTAACCAAGTTTTCAGAAGTTACTCAGCATCATTTCCATAGTTTTATATTGGTTACAAGTGTCACTAGCCCACGCAAATTCAAGAGGAGAATACAGAGACCATACCTCTTAATGGAAACGGTGTAATGTGAAATATGTGATAACGTTGTGGACATTGTTGAAAAGATTTAGAATACTGTTAACCAGCATGGGTTTGATCAGCATGCCTTTACTAAGCATCATATACTTAATAAGCTCTGTGCTAGGAGTTATCAGGTTTGAAACAAGAATAATTCAGAGTCTGTCCTCAAGGAGTACACAATCCAAATAACATAAAACATGGCTGTAACACTTTAACATGATTTTCTTCTTGCTAAAGAGCAGTATATATTCAATGATAGGGTTCAGACAAAGAATGAATGGTGACAGAAGGTTTGTGGGATATAAGCCTTCAACTGGGTTTGCAGGATGAGTAATATATTCAGTTCAACAAAGAGTCCTAATATGAGACAAGAGCAAATAAGAAAATTTCTCTTCTCAAAATAAAATAAATGATAAGCTAACTGGATTTCTTTGGAAGGAATGATGCTAAAGCTGAAACTCCAGTACTTTGGCCACCTCATGCGAAGAGTTGATTCATTGGAAAAGAGTCTGATGCTGGGAGGGATTGGCGACAGGAGGAGAAGGAGACAACAGAGGATGAGATGGCTGGATGGCATCACTGACTCAATGGACATGAGTCTGAGTGAACTCCGGGAGTTGGTGTTGGACAGGGGGCCTGGCATGCTGCAGCTCATGGAGTTGCAAAGAGTCGGACACAACTGAGCAACTGAACTGAACTGCCCAAAACAGGAATATGGAAAAAGATATGAAATACCAGTGGGACAATAAAAGAGAGTTTAAGAAGATGATACCATTTGATATTAACTTGGAAAATGAAGAATATTTGAGATAAAAGAGAGGAATATAGAAGCTCATTTACTAGGTAAGGTTTTTCAGAAATACTTGTCTGATTTGACAAGAGTATACAATGGGTTTAATAAAAGGGTGAAAGAGAAGAGTAGAAAAAATACCCTGTATGTGAGACAGCAGAAGAGACACAGATGTATAGAACAGTCTTTTGGACTCTGTGGGAGAGGGAGAGGGTGGGATGATTTGGGAGAATGGCATTGAAACGTGTATAATATCATATATGAAATGAATCACCAGTCCAGGTTCAATGCATGATACTGTATGCTTGGGGCTGGTGCACTGGGATGACCCAGAGGGATGGTACAGGGAGGGAGGAGGGAGAAGGGTTCAGGATGGGGAACACATGTATACCTGTGGTAGATTCATGTTGATGTATGGCAAAACCAATACAATATTGTAAAGTAATTAACCTCCAATTAAAATTAATAAACTTATATTTTAAAAAAGAGTAGAAAAAATAAATAAGGTCACAAACAAGTGAGTCATAATTTTCTGAAGATTTTGTATACTATGGGTGGCCAGGATGTGCATGCAAAAATGTGGATGGCATAATTGGAGGTGAATTTCAAGAAGTTAGGTCGCTTTGGAAGCAGTGAAGGTTAGAGGAGAATAGAAAAGAAGATGGAAAGCAATGAACTCCATCTGGATCCCTTTTAGTGGTTGGAATTCTTTCTTATTTTTTATTCTAATCAAATCACCTTCACAACCAATAGCCATGCATAAAAGTGTTCCATAAAGCATTATATTTGTTAATTAAAAGCTTAACTATTGAAAATCTTTCTTCTCTGATATGTTTTTATTTGTTCTTATATTTCTTTAGTGGATTAGAACTTTGGAATTTTCATGAATTCCCAAATTTAAATAATTCATAATAATTAGCATGCATTAAGACATATTGAAACTTTTACTCAATTTCCATAGTCTTACCCATTCTACATTATGGAATCCCACTCTTCCCTCAAGATATCTTAAATATGTTAATGACATGGAAACATCTAAGTTAGAATCTGACTGAGGGTACCATTGTCAATATATTATAGTTATATTATATTATAGGTTATATTAATATTATGCATAATTATACATCTTATATATTAAAGAATATAAACATTTTCAAATTAGTAAGCTTAAGTTCTTTTTTTATTTTTATAGAAAGAATAAATTTCAACATCAATTCTAGGATTTTCTTCCTGTGCCCGAATGTATAATCATCCAAACTCTCAGCCGTGCATGAATCTCACTTTGGAGCTCCCTAGTCTTGGAAGGAAATTTATGACCAACTTAGATAGCATATTAAAAAGCAGAGATATTAGTTTGCCCACAAAGGTCTGTCTAGTCAAGACTATGGTTTTTCCAGTGGTCATGTATGGATGTGAGAGTTGGACTGTGAAGAAAGCTGAGCGCCAAAGAATTGATGCTTTTGAACTGTGGTGTTGGAGAAGACACTTGCAAGTCCCTTGGACTTCAAGGAGATCCAACCAGTCCATCCTAAAGGAGATCAATTCTGAATGTTCATTGGAAGGACTGATGCTGAGGCTGAAATTCCAATACTTTGGCCTCATGCCAAGAGGTGACTCATTGGAAAAGACCCTGATGCTGGGAGGGATTGGGGGCAGGAGGAGAAGGGGACGACAGAGGATGAGATGGCTGGATGGCATCACCGACTCAATGCACATGAGTTTGAGTGAACTCTGGGAGTTGGTGATGGACGAGGCCTGGCGTGCTGCAATTCATGGGGTCGCAAAGAGTTGGACATGACTGAGCGACTAAACTGAACTGAACTGAACTGAGTATAAGCCTATGAAAATAAAGCTGTTGAGGGGAAGAGATGGAAATGAAAGAATAAATGCAAATAGAACAGAATCAGCATCTCATTGATGGCATTGTAGCAGTTCTTTTTGAGAACTCTCATAGGATAATAATATAGTCTTCTTACAGAATCTTGAGTGTATGTGGCATAAAAGAACTTAAACAGGAACATGAAAGTATTATTTTGTTGCTTGAAACATACTACTTATACCTATATGTATTCTCTTCAGTATGAAATCAACTATTACCCACATTTCCAAAACAATACTCACTAATAAGTGAATGCACAGGACACAAATATTCAATTCAGGTAACAGGATGCACGCCAAATCAGTGATATTTTGTGCAATTTCTACCGTACTAAAGAATCACCTTTCAAAGAAGAAAGGATGCCAACGCATTTTTTTTTTTTTTTTTTGGAAGAACCTCTTAAGGTAAGTGCTAAGTGTAATTCATTCAAGCATTTTTCAGTGTTCACCCTTTTCAGCTTATCTCATCCAGAAGATCAGCAGTTATTATATCAGAAGACAAATGTGTCCATCAAACAGGTGCTGAAATGAAATCAGAAGAGTAAGATAAATGTCATACATATCTATGAGTCAGTCTTCAGGCTTGGGACACAAGGCAGTCAGGAGAGCATCTAGAGTGGGAGAGAGGCATCATGAGGGCACATGGTGGAGAGGCGGATGGGTACCAGGTTTATCCCTGAACATGGTGAGGTAGCACTTCTTTAATAAAGTATCACCCTCCTTGATTCACTAACAAGCTTCATAAATGTTAGAAATTATACAAACCTCTATCATCGTGCTTCCTGCTCCAAATAGATTTTTTTTTTAAACTGACATATTCCTACTCAGTCTTATCCAATATCCCCTATTTTGAATTAGGAATATCTAGCTAAATCTGCTGTTTTTCTTAAGTGCCAAGAACTTTCCTTCAGTATAATCTCCATTTTGGGACTGCTTAAATCTCTAAAGCTGAAACTCCAGTACTTTGGCCACCTCATGCGAAGAGTTGACTCATTGGAAAAGACTCTGATGCTGGGAGGGATTGGGGCAGGAGGAGAAGGGGACGACAGAGGATGAGATGGCTGGATGGCACCACTGACTCGATGGACATGAGTCTGAGTAAACTCTGGGAGTTGGTGATGGACAGGGAGTCCTGGCGTGCTGCGATTCATGGGGTCGCAAAGAGTCGGACACGGCTGAGCGACTGAACTGAATTGAACTGAAATCTCTTCCTTTAATCTCTACCCATTGTCATACCTGTGACATACACATGGTCAATTTTTAAACCTCCATTTTCCTCTAGACAGTAGATCCCATCTGATCCTGGATTCATGTTGCTAGTTTTGCTTTTCTGAATGCTTTATTTTGCATGTATTTGAACCAGGAGCTTTTCAGCCTGTGATCTAAATCGAATGCCCTTTCTTTATTAAATGCCATTTGTTGGATAAAATCTACTATATCACCCTCCAAAGAGTGATTCAAACTTTACCGGTATAGACCTAGTGTTCTTGATTTTAAAGTAGGGATCAGAAAACTACAACCCTTGGGCCAAATCTGATTCAATCTCTATTTTTGTACAAAAAAAAAAAAGATTATGTTTGTTGAAACAGCCAAAACCTATTGATTTAAGTATGCCTATGTTTGCATTTACACTACAGCAGAGAAGTTGCAAGATAAACCACTTAAAATGCATAGCTTAAGATATTTACTATGAGACTCTTTTTTTTTAATTAATTTTATTTTATTTTTAAACTTTACATAATTGTATTAGTTTTGCCAAATATCAAAATGAATCCACCACAGGTATACATGTGTTCCCCATCCTGAACCCTCCTCCCTCCTCCCTCCCCATACCATCCCTCTGGGTCGTCCCAGTGCACTAGCCCCAAGCATCCAGTATCGTGCATTGAACCTGGACTGGCATCTCGTTTCATACATGATATTTTACATGTTTCAATGCCATTCTCCCAAATCTTCCCACCCTCTCCCTCTCCCACAAAGTCCATAAGACTGTTCTATACGTTAGTGTCTCTTTTGCTGTCTCGTATACAGGGTTATTGTTACCATCTTTCTAAATTCCATATATATGCGTTAGTATACTGTATTGGTGTTTTTCCTTCTGGCTTACTTCACTCTATATAATAGGCTCCAGTTTCATCCACCTCGTTAGAACTGATTCAAATGTATTCTTTTTAATGGCTGAGTAATACTCCATTGTGTATATGTACCACTGCTTTCTTATCCATTCATCTGCTGATGGACATCTAGGTTGCTTCCATGTCCTGGCTATTATAAACAGTGCTGCGATGAACATTGGGGTACACGTGTCTCTTTCCCTTCTGGTTTCTTCAGTGTGTATGCCCAGCAGTGGGATTGCTGGATCATAAGGCAGAAGTTTGCCAATGTCTGAGTTGGGGGCTTAGGGAAATGAGGAGGACATTTGTTTAATATAAATACATGGTATTAAAATTCTTGAGAAGGAACAGAGGAGGTAAAGGTAACTAACTAGGGAATCCTGTTGAATTTCTTGTTATCCCCACAGATACTTGAATATTTTTCAACCCACAGTATTTAAGAAGGTTGAATGCATCTTATCACATGGCTAAATTAAGGGAAGAATTCTAGAAAAAAATATTCATTTACAGCTTACTGCAAGAAGAATTCAAATGTTCCTAAAGAAAGACCTCTGAGTCCCATAGTCTCTGATTTAAAACAAATTCAAACTTTATTTTTTTTTAAATATCATGGCCAGAAAATATGAGGGGAAAAATCAGAGTCATCTGGAAGAGACTTGTAATATTTATACTAGTTTTTCATCCCTTTTCTCTACAGCCTGGCTTTTTTTTTTTTTTTTTTTTTTTTTGCTATCATAATTACTTACACACTAAGGTCTTTTTCCCCCTGTGTCTTTCATAAATGAGGCATTTATGAAAATGCAAAAGACTGTTTTGGACAAAGCAGCCAACTATCTAACTTTTCCCCAGATAATTACTTTGGAGATGAGTTTGAGAACTTGGCATGGCTGTTTGGAATGTGTGGTATCATATTGACTTTTAAAGTGGTATGAGTTCAGTTCAGTTTAGTCACTCAGTCATGTACGACTCTGCAACCCCATGAATTGCGGCACTCCAGGCTTCCCTGTCCATCATCAGCTCCCGGAGTTCACTCAGACTCATGTCCATCAAGTCAGTTATGCCATCCAGCCATCTCATCCTCTGTCATCCCCTTCTCCTCCTGCCCCCAATCCCTCCCAGCATCAGAGTCTTTTCCAATGAGTCAAATCTTCACATGAGGTGGCCAAAGAACTGGAGTTTTAGGTTTAGCATCATTCCCTCCAAAGAATTTCCAGGGCTGATCTCCTTCAGAATGGACTGGTTGGATCTCCTTGCAGTCCAAGGGACTCTCAAGAGTCTTCTCCAACACCACAGTTCAAAAACATCAATTCTTTGCCACTCAGTTTTCTTCACAGTCCAACTCTCATATCCATACATGACCACAGGAAAAACCATAGCCTTGACTAGATGGACCTTTGTTGGCAAAATAGTGTCTCTGCTTTTGAATAGGCTATCTAGGTTGGTCATAACTTTCCTTCCAAGGAGTAAGCGTCTTTTAATTTCGTGGCTGCAATCACCATCTGCAGTGATTTTGGAGCCCCCCAAAATAAAGTCTGATACTGCTTCCACTGTTTCCCTATCTATTTCCCATGCAGTGATGGGACCAGATGCCATGATCTTCGTTTTCTGAATGTTGAGCTTTAAGCCAACTTTTTCATTCTCCACTTTCACTTTCATCAAGAGGCTTTTTAGTTCCTCTTCACTTTCTGCCATAAGAGTGATGTCATCTGCATATCTGAGGTTATTGATATTTCTCCTGGCAATCTTGATTCCAGCTTGTGCTTCTTCCAGCCCAGTGTTTCTCATGATGTACTCTGCATATAAGTTAAATAAGCAGGGTGACAATATACAACCTTGATGTACTCCTTTTCCTATTTGGAACCAGTCTGTTGTTCCATGTCCAGTTCTAACTGTTGCTTCCTTACCCACTTATAGGTTTCCTTAGAGGTAGGTCAGGTGCTCTGATATTCCCATCTCTTTCAGAATTTTCCACAGTTTATTGTGATCCACACAGTCAAAGGCTTTGGCATAGTCAATAAAGCAGAAATAGATGTTTTTCTGGAACTCTCTTGCTTTTTCCATGATCCAGTGGATGTTGGCAATTTGACCTCTGGTTCCTCTGCCTATCTTAAAACCAGCTTGAACATCAGGAAGTTCATGGTTCACGTGTTGCTGAAGCCTGGCTTGGAGAATTTTGAGCACTACTTTACCAGTGTGTGAGATGAGTGCAATTGTGTGGTAGTTTGAGCATTCTTTGGCATTGCCTTTCTTTGGAATTGGAATGAAAACTGACCTCTTCCAGTCCTGTGGCCACTGCTGAGTTTTCCAAATTTGCTGGCATTTTTGACTGCAACATTTTCACAGCATCATCTTTCAGGATTTGAAATAGCTCAACTGGGATTCCATCACCTCCACTAGCTTTGTTCATAGTGATGTTTTCTAAGGCCCACTTGAGTTCACATTCTAAGATATCTGACTGTAAATGAGTGATCAGCAAGTGTGATTATCTTGCTCGTGAAGATGTTTTTTGTACAATTCTTCTGTGTATTCCTGCCACCTCTTCTTAATATCTTCTGCTTCCATTAGGTCCATACCATTTCTGTCCTTTATTGAGCCCATCTTTGCATTAAATGTCCCCTTGGTATCTCTAATTTTCTTCAAGAGAGCTCTAGTCTTTCCCATTCTGTTCTTTTCCTCTATTTCTTTGCATTGATCACTGAGGAAGGCTTTCTTATCTCTTCTTGCTATTCTTTGGAACTCTGCATTCAGATGCTTATATCTTTCCTTTTCTCCTTTGCTTTCTGCTTCTCTTCTTTCCACAGCTATTTGTAAGGCTTCCTCAGACAGCCATTTTGCTTTTTTGCATTTCTTTTCCATAGTGATGTTCTTTATCCCTGTCTCCTATAGAATGTCATGAACCTCCATCCATAGCTCATCAGGCACTCTATCAGATCTAGGCCCTTAAATCTATTTTTCACTTCCACAGTATAATCATAAGGGATTTGATTTAGGTCATACCTGAATGGTCTAGTGGTTTTCCCTACTTTCTTCAATTTAAGTCTGAATTTGGCAATAAGGAGTTCATGGTCTGAGCCACAGTCAGCTCCTGGTCTTGTTTTTGTTGACTGTATAAAACTTCTCCATATTTGACTGCAAAGAATATAATCAATCTGATTTTGGTGTTCACCATCTGGTGATGTCCATGTGTAAAGCTTTCTCTTGTGTTGTTGAAAGAGGGTGTTTGCTATGACCAGTGCATTTTCTTGGCAAAACTCTATTAGTCTTTGTCCTGCTTCATTCTGTATTCCAAGGCCAAAGGAAATGACAACCTACTCCAGTATTCTTGCCTGGGAAATCCCATGGACTGTGGAGCCTGATGGGCTACAGTCCATGGGGTCGCAGGCTTCTCTGCCCATGGGATTCTCCAGGCAAGGATATTGAAATGGATTGCCATGTCCATGAATCATTACCATTCAGCATGTAATTTACAAAGATACCAAACTCTTTTCATGATCACTGACCTTAGCTGACTCCCTTGCTGACAAAAGGTAAATAAATAAAATACATTAAAATAGAAAAAAAAATTAAATTGAGTATCTCACAACCTAATTGTTTGCCAACTACATGGAAGAATTTGGGCTATTCATGTCCTGGAATAATTCTTATCATGAACAAAAGTACAATAAGTATGCTTCATGTCTAGCAGAAGCCATATCTACAGTACATGAGGTTACAAAGAGTTGGACATGAATTAGCACCTAAACAGCAGCAGCAGCAGGCACAGAGAGTGTGAAATGAGCCAAAATGCAGATATATTATTTTGAACTTATAGTTGTTTGCTACTATTTTCCCCTGAACTATGTTAACATAATTTGATGAGAATTATGTCATGCATGTGTTTCAGTTACACAGCCAGTTTTCCACTCTGGCAAGAAAAAAGAGAGATCAAATTGACTGCAAAAGATGGACAGAAATTGTCCCACAACCCAGAAGACCTCTTTGTTTCAGGTGTCTTTTAAATGAGAGGTAGAAGTAGCTTGATTTATAGGCCTTGGGTCTGTGCTGCCTGAAAAATTACCTACATCATTTCACAGGTAAGAAAATTTTAAGAAAGAGAACATGTAACATTGGTTAAAATGAAGAAAAGAGTTGATACTCTTAGAATACCCTCACCAACTTTTCTCTCTTTAGGCAGAGTCCAGTCTTAGGAGAAAGAACTGAGAATGTATTAGATGAGAGAAAGAATCTACAAGCAGCAAGTAAAAAGTAAAAACTAAGGCTATTGGCTCCAGACTCATCTCTTTATAACCTTTTAGAGTATTATCTCCTGTTCAAGTGGAGATGAGTACTGAAAAACAAAACTATTAGCTCACTCTCATCACTGAACTCAGGACATTATAAAATACTAAGCAACTTTCATCTGACATAAATCACTATTTGAAAATGATGATGACAATGAGAACAACTTTCTTTGGAAGTAGGATGGTTCTTTCATCTCTGTTGCTGAGGACAGAAGAGTCAGGAATTTTAGTTGTAGATGATATAATCCATTGTATATAACTTTATGAGAAAGGAATTTTTTGGAGATATAGAGAACTCAAAGAATCATTAAGGGCATTCCAAGAAAAGACTTCAGTTAACGTTGCTGCTGTGTCCACCATGATTGCTTGATGAGTTAGTCATTCAGTTGTGTCTGACTGTTTGTGACCCTTTGGACTGTCACCCCCCAACCCAGGCTCCTCTGACCATGGAATTTTCTAGGCAAAAATACTAGAATGGGTTGCCATTTCCTCCTCCAGGGGATCTTCCTGACCCAGGAATCAAACCCGCATCTCCTGTGTTTCCTGCCATGATTAGGATGCTCTAAATCAAGACTACTTACACAGCTACTGTTTCCAGACTTGTGATCCCTTGTCCATCCTTAGGAAGCTACAAAATCTAGAAGCCACGATTGCTTTGCTGGATGCAGTACCAATGCTGACTTTGTCATGATCAGAAAGTTATAGACTTGGGTTGTCTCCCAGGGGTTGATGATAGAACTTAGTAGCATTTGCTAAATCCAAATCAGCAAAAATAATAGTGCTTAATCTGACTTACTTTCTCATGTACTTAGTTCTAATTTAAGTCTTATGTGTGTTCATTTGATGGATAGAACTACAACTGCTGGTCTAGGGACCAGCAGGTAGAACTAACTGGTATCTAAGATCAGATCAGATCAGATCAGTCACTCAGTCGTGTCCGACTCTTTGCGACCCCATGAATCACATCACGCCAGGCCTCCCTATCCATCACCAACTCCCGGAGTTCACTCAGACTCATGTCCATCGAGTCAGTTATGCCATCCAGCCATCTCATCCTCTGTCATCTCCTTCTCATCTGGCCCCCAATCCCTCCCAGCATCAAACTCTTTTCCAATGAGTCAACTCTTTGCATGAGGTGGCCAAAGTACTGGAGTTTCAGCTTTTAGCATCACTACTTCCAAACAAATTCCAGGGCTGATCTCCTTCAGAATGGACTGGTTGGATCTCCTTGCAGTCCAAGGGACCCTCAAGAGTCCACTCCAACACCACAGTTCAAAAGCATCAATTCTTCGGTGCTCAGCTTTCTTCACAGTCCAACTCTCACATCCATACATGACCACAGGAAAAACCATAGCCTTGACTACACGAACCTTTGTTAGCAAAGTAATGTCTCTGCTTTTGAATATGCTATCTAGGTTGGTCATAACTTTCCTTCCAAGGACTAAGAGTCTTTTAATTTCATGGCTGCAGTCACCATCTGAAGTGATTTTGGAGCCCAGAAAAATAAAGTCTGACACTGTTTCCCCATATATTTCCCATGCAGTGATGAGACCGGATGCCATGATCTTCGTTTTCTGAATGTTGAGCTTTAAGCCAACTTTTTCACTCTCCACTTTCACTTTCATCAAGAAGCTTGTTAGTTCCTCTTCACTTTCTGCCATAAGGGTGGTGTCATCTGTATATCTGAGGTTATTGATATTTCTCCTGGCAATCTTGATTCCAGCTTGTGTTTCTTCCAGTCCAGCATTTCTCATGATGTACCCTGCATATAAGTTAAATAAACAGGGTGATAATATACAGCCTTGATGTACTCCCTTTCCTATTTGGAACCAGTCTGTTGTTCCATGTCCAGTTCTAACTGTTGCTTCCTGACCTGCATACAAATTTCTCAAGAGGCAGATCAGGTGGTCTGGTATTCCCATCTCTTTCAGAATTTTCCACAGTTTATTGTGATCCACACAGTCGAAGGCTTTGGCATAGTCAATAAAACAGTAATAGATGTTTTTCTGGAACTCTCTTGCTTTTTCCATGATCCAGTGGATGTTGGCAATTTGATCTCTGATTCCTCTGCTTTTTCTAAAACCAGCTTGAACATCAGGAAGTTCACGGTTCACATATTGCTGGAGCCTGGCTTGGAGAATTTTAAGCATTACTTTACTAGCATGTGAGATGAGTGCAATTGTGCGGTAGTTTGAGCATTCTTTGGCATTGCCTTTCTTTGGGATTGGAATGAAAACTGACCTTTTCCAGTCCTGTGGCCACTGCTAAGTTTTCCAAATTTGCTGGCATATTGAGTGCAGACTTTCATAGCATCATCTTTCAGGATTTTCAATAGCTCAACTGGAATTCTATCACCTCCACTAGCTTTGTTTGTAGTGATGCTTTCTAAGGCCCACTTGACTTCACATTCCAGGATGTCTGGCTCTAGGTGAGTGATCACACCATTGTGATTATCTCGGTCATGAAGATCTTTTTTGTACAGTTCTTCTGTGTATTCTTGCCATCTCTTCTGAATATCTTCTGCTTCTGTTAGGTCCATACCATTTCTGTCCTTTTTCGAGCCTATCTTTGCTTGAAATGTTCCTTTGGTATCTCTGATTTTCTTGAAGAGATCTAAAGGCTGCTTTAAATTCTATATTTCAGTGGCAATATTTAGACATAGGAAATTGTTAAAATATGGAAAGTTTGACATATCTGCGGCCTTACTGGAGATGGAGAACACTGGATTTGGCTGGAATTAGCCAAACAACTTTTGATATGACCTACCAGAAAGGTCCATGAATCAAGGAAAATGAAGTGGTCAAACATGAGATGACACGAGTGAATGTTGACATTGTAGGAATCAGAGAACTAAAATGGACTGGAATGGGTGAATTTAACTCAGATTACCATTTCATCTACTACTGTGGGCAAGAATACTTTAGAAGAAATAGAGTAGCCATCATAGTCAACAAAAGAGTCCAAAATACACTACTTGGATGCAATCTCAAAAATGACAGAATTATCTCTGTTTGTTTCCAAGGCAAACCATTCAATATCACAGTAATCCAAGTCGATTCCCCGACCAGTAACACTGAAGAAGCTGAGGTTGAACAGTTCTAGGAGGACCTACAAGACCTTTTAGAACTAACATCCAAAAAAGATCTCCTTTTCATTATAGGGGACTGGAATGCAAAAGTAGGAAGTCAGGAAACACCTGAAGTAACAGGCAAATTTGGCACTGGAGTACAGAATGGAACAGGGCAAAGGCTAATAGAGTTTTGCCAAGAGATTGCTCTGGTCATGACAAACACCCTCGTCCAACACAAGAGAAGATTCTACACATGGACATCACCAGATGGCCAACATCGAAATCAGATTGGTTATATTCTTTGCAGCCAAAGATGGATAAGCTAGATACAGTTAGTAAAAATAAGACCTGGAGATGACTATGGCTCAGATCATGAATTCCTTATTGCCAAATTCAGACATAAATTGAAGAAAGTGGGGAAAACCACTAGACCATTCAGGTATCACCTAAATCAAATCCCTGATGCTTATAAAGTGAAAGTGAGAAATAGATTTAAGGGACTAGATCTGATAGAGTGTCTGATGAAATATGGATGGAGGGTCGTGACATTATACAAGAGACAGGGATCAAGACCACCCCCAAGAAAAAGAAATCCAGAAAGGTAAATGGTTGTCTGAGGAGACCTTACAAATAGCTGTGAAAAGAAGAGAAGAGAAAAGCAAAGGAGAAAAGGAAAGATATAAGCATCTGAATGCAGAGTTCCAAAGAATAGCAAGGAGAGATAAGAAAGCCTTCCTCAGTGATCAATGCAAAGAAATAGAGGAAAACAACAGAATGGGAAAGACTAGAGATATCTTCAAGAAAATTAGAGATATCGAGGCAACATTTCATGCAAAGATGGGCTCAATAAAGGACAGAAGATCCTTTAGAATGACAGAAGGTTGTGCTAGGTCTTCTAGGATCTAACAGAAGCAGAAGATATTAAGAAGAGGTGGTAAGAATACATAGAAGAACTATACAAAAAAGATCTTCATGACCCAGATAATCACAATGGTGTAATCACTCACCTAGAGCCAGACATCCTGGAATGTGAAGTCAAGTGGCCCTCAGGAAGCATCACTTTGAACAAAGTTAGTGGAGGTGATGTAATTCCAGTTGTGTTATTTCAAATCCTCAAATATGATGATGTGAAACTGTTACACTCAATATGCCAGCAAATTTGGAAAACTCAGCAGTGGCCACAGGACTGGAAAAGATCAGGTTTCATTCCAATCCCAAAGAAAGGCAATGCCAAAGAATGCTCAAACTACCACACAATCACAGTCATCTCACACACTGGTAAATTAATGATTAAAATTCTCCAAGCCAAGCTTCAGCAATACATGAACTGTGACATTCCAGATGTTCAAGCTGGTTTTAGAAAAGGGAGAGGAACCAGAGGTCAAATTGCCAACATCCACTGGATCATGGAAAAAGCAAGAGAGTTCCAGAAAAACATCTATTTCTGCTTTATTGACTATGCCAAAGCCTTTGACTGTGTGGATCACAATAAACTGTGGAAAATTCTGAAAGAGATGGGAATACTAGAGCACCTGACCTGCCTTCTGAGAAACCTGTATGCAGGTCAGGAAGCAACAGTGAGAACTGGACATGGTAAAACAGACTGGTTGCAAACAGGAAAAGGAGTACATCAAGGCTGTATATTGTCACCCCGTTTATTTAACTTATATGCAAAGTACATCATGAGAAAAGCTGGGCAGGAAGAAGCACAAGCTGGAATCAGGATTGCTGGGAGAAATATCAATAACCTCAGATATGCAGTTGACACCACACTTATGGCAGAAAGTGAAGAAGAACCAAAGAGCCTCTTGATGAAAGTGAAAGAGGAGAGTGAAAAAAAGTTGGCTTAAAGCTCAACATTCAGAAAACTAAGATCATGGCATCCAGTCCCATCACTTCATGGCAAATAGAAGGGGAAACGGTGGAAACAGTGTCCGACTTTATTTTGGGGGGCTCCAAAATCACTGCAGATGGTGACCACAGCCATGAAATTAAAAGACGCTTACTCCTTGGAAGGAAAGTTATGACCAACCTAGACAGCATATTAACAGAGACATTACTTTGTCAACAAAGGTCCTTCTAGTCAAGGCCATGTTTTTTCCAGTAGTCATGTATGGATGTGAGAGTTGGACAACAAAGAAAGCTGAGCGCTGAAGAATTGTTGCTTTTGAACTGTGGTTTTGTGGAGAATTCTTGAGAGTCCCTTGGACAGTAAGGAGATCCAACCAGCCCATCCTAAAGGAGATCAGTACTGGGTGTTCATTGTAAGGACTGATGTTCAAGCTGAAACTCCAATACTTTGGCCACCAATGTGATGTGCTGACTCATTTGAAAAGACCCTGATGCTGGGAAAGATTGAGGGCTAGAGGCAAAGGGAACGACAGAGGATGAGATGGTTGGATGGCATCACTGACTCAATGGACATGAGTTTGGGTGAACTCTGGGAGTTGGTGATGTATAGGAAGGCCTGGCGTGGTGTGGTTCATGGGGGCTCAAAGAATCAGTCACAAGTGAGCGACTGAACTGAACAGGACAGAACTGGGGAAATACAAGAAAAAATGAGTCATAAGTCTATAAATGAGTCACTTTGAGACCTGCCCATTTAATTTTTAATGTTATTGCTAAAATAAATTTCGAATAATTTCTTGAATAAAAGCCTCAACACTTTCAGTTTTTCACTGGCTTTAGCCTTAAAAAAACAGATGGTATACACATGAAATCCTATTAAGTAGTTCAGGAAAGCACATATTGAAAAAAAAATACAAAACTAGTTTTAACTAAATGCTAAACTCCTGTAACTAAATGCAAGAAAAAAGGCAAAGAAACAAAAGATTCTAAACCTTCTTTCTCTGAAGAAGATTCAAACAAAATTCCCCTTAATAATAATTATTGTATTACTGTTAATAGGGTAAAAATAACTGAGTATTTTTGCCAAATGGTTTTGATGGCAAAAGTCAGAAAATGTGGGGTTTATCTCTAGTTCCTCTAATCCTGGATTCCCCTTTATTTACATATAAAAAAAAAACATTCAAATACTCCAATCTTTTTGAAGAAAATCCTCTCTCTCTACAATCTTCTCTGATTCTCCAGAATGTTCTAAACCAGAGCTGTTGTAGGGGAAGAGCAAATTAGCCAAGATGCCATGGTCAGCTTCTCTAGCTCCACAGACTCTCACTCTTTCTCCACGTTTTGTAAATAATGTTTATGTAACAGCTGAGATCGCTTACAACACCATGCATGCACATCACGAAGTACTCACTTGGCTGCAAAGTAGTCGCTTAGTCACGAGTTACTTTCTATTGTAGGGATACACGAGCTCCACCTAAAAGGGGGCCACTTGACTACTGTGTCATGGTTGTTTGTGTTGGGTCAACCATGTGAGGAGGGGATATAGCCTGTCTACTCTACTGCTGCTGCATCAGCCAGGAGAGAATACTGTTATGGCTACTATGTCAGCCAAGAGAGAGGTTGTGTGTGGAGAGGTTCAGATCAGATCAGATCAGTCGCTCAGTCGTGTCCGACTCTTTGCGACCCCATGAATCCCAGCACGCCAGGCCTCCCTGTCCATCACCAACTCCCGGAGTTCACTCAGACTCATGTCCATCGAGTCAGTGATGCCATCCAGCCATCTCATCCTCTGTCATCCCCTTCTCCTCCTGCCCCAATCCCTCCCAGCATCAGAGTCTTTTCCAATGAGTCAACTCTTCGCACGAGGTCGCCAAAGTACTGGAGTTTCAGCTTCAGCATCATTCCTTCCAAAGAAATCCCAGGGCTGATCTCCTTCAGAATGGACTGGTTGGATCTCCTTACAGTCCAAGGGACTCTCAGTTCCAAAGCATCAATTCTTCAGTGCTCAGCCTTCTTCACAGTCCAACTCTCACATCCATACATGACCACAGGAAAAACCATAGCCTTGACTAGACGGACCTTTGTTGGCAAAGTAATGTCTCTGCTTTTGAATATGCTATCTAGGTTGGTCATAACTTTCCTTCCAAGGAGTAAGCGTCTTTTAATTTCATGGCTGCAGTCACCATCTGCAGTGATTTTGGAGCCCCGAAAAATAAAGTCTGACACTGTTTCCACTGTTTCCGCATCTATTTCCCATGAAGTGATGGGACCGGATGCCATGATCTTGTGGTTATATTGCATTATGTCTGCTGCTATAGCTGCTGTGCCAGCCAGAAGAGTATAAACATGTCTGTAATTCATACAGTTCCTCACATCTTCTTTCATCCTTTAGCTCACACCTTGCCTACCCTGAGTTCAGCTAACAGTGCGGTCAGCAAGACAACTGGTGCTGTGAACAGGGTGAAGAGCAATACAGCCATCCATTAGAATCTTCTGTGATGATGGAATGATGAAAATGTTCTGTATTTTCTCTGTTCAATACAAAAGTGTATGGAAGTACATGGAAGTGTATGAAAGTGTCAAGGTCAAGGTACCTCATTCCCAGCTTGAGTTGGCAATACCTAACTTTAACCAGTAAATCTAAATTTTAACTTCTGCAGCCAACAAGATACAGAGGTTTTTTTTTTCCCCCCAGAAGTTACCTGTGTCCACTTCCTACTCTTCGTAGCTTCAGGTTTCAACCACAACTTAACATGGATATTCTCTTATTTTCCATTTTCCTCTCTGGAAGTTCTTTTATTTATTTTTTAATATAAATTTATTTATTTTAATTGGAGGTTAATTACTTTACAATATTGTATTGGTTTTGCCATACATCAACATGAATTCACCACAGGTGTACACGTGTTCCCCATCCTGAACCCCACTCCCACCTCCCTCCCCATACCATCCCTCTGGGTCATCCCAGTGCACCAACCCTGAGCGTCCTGTATCATGCATCGAACCTGGACTGGCGATTCATTTCACATATGATAATATACATGTTTCAATGCCTTTCTCCCAAATCATCCCACCCTCACCCTCTCCCACAGAGTCCAAGACTGTTCTATACATCTGTGTCTCTTTTGCTTAATTTGCTTTTTTTTTTTAATTTGAAACATTCAATGTACCATTTTAATGTTCACAATTAAATATAAAAGTTTAAAATATGTTCAAATCACATTTCTATGTTTCTCTTAATTCTTTAATTCTACTTCATTTTTTAATGTAGGAATTCCTAGATGGCACTAGTGGTAAAAAGTCCAACTTCCAATGCAGGAGACTTAAGAGGCAGGAATTCCATCCCTGGGTCAGGAAGATCCCCTGGAAAAGGAAGTTGCAACCATTCCAGTATACTTGCCTGAAGAATCCCATGGACAAAGGAGCGTATTGGGCTACAGTCCATGTGATGGCATAGAGTCGAACATGTCTGAGAGTCTGAGCACACAATGTATTTTCTAATGCATATATGTATGTGTGACTACAACTTTTATTTGGGGGTGAAGTGAGGGTTGGAAAGGTTCAATTAATTTAGCTTGCCTTACTTTCTAATGAATGCACTTAAGACTAATATTCCCCTTTGATTATCTATTTGGCTATGTCATTTAGGATGGGATAGCTAGTGGGGTATTTCTGTCCTTCCTTTATGAATAGCCTAACTTTAATCTTGATTTTTGAATGCCACTATACTTGAAAAATATCAGTGATTAGTTTTGATTCTACTACTAGCTTAAGTTCTGTCTTTATTATGTGAGCCCTATTTTAGATAGTTGTTGGATTAATGTGTGCATGTGTGTCTCGGGCATTCACATTCTCAAGCATGTGTGTGCTTTCATGCAAATGTCTTTTTCAATTGAGTACAGATACCCACAAAGTATATGCACACAGGTTGAGCCTCAGGAGACCACAAATACTTGACTTGTTCTAGGTATAAAATTGACAACAGTTGCTTTTTTCTGGCAGAGAATGAAAAGCATACACACAAAATTAAGCACACAGGATAATCCAAAATGAAAAATTCTCAAGGCCTTTCTCCCCCTTTCAGAAAAGTGAGCTTTGGTTTTCTCAATACCATTACTTGATGTGCAATCCACCATATCAGAAGAGCCCAGATCTTGGATTTGCTGCTTTCACCCTTCATGGGCAGAGAAGAGGTGGGAGTCCTATTTTTGAATCTAATGACTCTTTATTTTGTTTTTTTTTTTCTTCAAATATTATTAATACACTTGGTTATGCAGCTTATTCAGGAAACATTATTTATATGTGTCCAAATGCATTTGAGACTATGGAAAGTTAATGCCCATAAGATTTACATAAATCAATCTTTACTTACCCATACCTAGAGCTTTCCTGATAGCTCAGTTGTAAAGAAACCACCAGCAATGCAGGAGACCCCAGTTTGATTCCTGGGTCAGGAAGATACCCTGGAGAAAGGACAGGTTACCCACTCTAGTATTCTTGGGCCTCCTTTGTGGCTCAGCTGGTAAAGAATCTGCCTGCAATGTGGGACACCTGGGTTCTATCCATGGATTGGGAAGATCTCCTGGAGAAGGGAAAGGCTACCAATTCCAGTATTCTGGTCTGGAGAATTCCATAGACTGAACAGTCTATGGGATCACAAAGAGTCAGAAATGACTGAGCGACTTTCACTTTTCCCAGTACCATTAAATAGCTTGTAGTTGATCAACTCTTCTACTGAGAAAAATTAGAATTCTAGGTAGAATACAAAGCAGAGAAGGCAATGGCACCCCACTCCACTACTCTTGCCTGGAAAACCCCATGGACGGAGGAGCCTGGTGGGCTGCAGTCCATGGGGTCGCTAACAGTCGGACATGACTAAGCGACTTCACTTTCACTTCTCACTTTCATGCATTGGAGAAGGAAATGGCAACCCACTCCAGTGTTCTTGCCTGGAGAATCCCAGGGACGGGGGAGCCTGGTGGGCTGCTGTCTATGGGGTCGCACAGAGTTGGACACGACTGAAGTGACTTAGCAGCAGCAGCAGCAGAATACAAAGACACGTTGGGGCTGCTGAAGCAATGAGGATGAGGGAACCAAGATTGAAAGAATTGAACTATTTGGGTGATATGATGCACATATATTATTGAAGATCCCTTTAAGATAAAGCACAACACTCAGTCAATTGAAGAAACTCTAATGGCCTCCAGCTGTGGTATATAAGATTTTTAATATTGTCACCCTGCTTATTTAACTTATATGCAGAGTACATCATGAGAAATGCTGGGCTGGAAGAAGCACAAGCTGGAATCAAGATTGCTGGGAGAAATATCAATAACCTCAGATATGCAGATGACATCACCCATATGGCAGAAAGTGAAGAGGATCTAAAAAGCCTCTTGATGAAAGTAAAAGAGGAGAGTCAAAAAGTTGGCTTAAAGCTCAACATTCAGAAAACTAAGATCATGGTATCTTGTCCCATCACCTCATGGCAAATAGATGGGGAAACAGTGGAAACAGTGTCCGACTTTATTTTTGGGGGCTCCAAAATCACTGCAGATGGTGACTGCAGCCATGAAATTAAAAGATGTGTATTCCTTGGAAGGAAAGTTATGACCAACCTAGACAGCATATTCAAAAGCAGAGACATTACTTTGTTAACAAAGATCCATCTAGTCAAGGCTATGGGTTTTCCAGTGGTCATGTATGGATGTGAAAGTTGGACTGTGAAGAAAGCTGAGAGCCGAAGAATTGATGCTTTTTAACTGTGGTGTTGGAGAAGACTCTTGAGAGTCCCTTGGACTGCAAGGAGATCCAACCAGTCCGTTCTAAAGGAGATCAGTCCTGGGTGTTCTTTGAAAGGGACTGATGCTGAAGCTGAAACTACAGTACTTTGGCCACCTTATGTGAAGAGTTGACTCATTGGAAAAGACTCTGATGCTAGGAGGGATTGGGGGCAGGAGGAGAAGGGGACAACAGAGGATGAGATGGCTGGATGGCATCACCGACTCGATGGATGTGAGTTTGGGTGAACTCCGGGAGTTGGTGATGGACAGGAAGGCCTCGCATGCTCCAATTCATGCAGTCATAAAGAGTCAGACACAACTGAGTGACTGAACTTAACTGAACATATGAAATGATTGAAAATGTAGAGCATCATTTTAAAGATGTTAATCACCATTAGCGTTTGGCAGTGAAGTCATGCAGGTTTACTGTGCCTCTTCCAAAATTGTTTAGCAGGGCCTAACACATTCATAGCTCCAGTTACTCCATAAAAGAAATCTTCAATAATATATTTGCATCATATAACCCAAATAGTTTGATTGTTTCTATTTAGCTTTGTAGAATTTACCTTGATTATCTTTTCTCTTCCAATATCTCATAGCACATAATCTAAAATGATAATAATCTTTCATAGTCTGCTGAGCAGTGTCACCCTTGGGAAACCCAGGCTTCTTCACAATATCTTTGTTTTATGTCATATGTGCATTTTGCTACAATCTCTATCCTTAACTCATCTGAAACAATTAGTTCAGTTGACATGAATTGTGAAAGTCATGAGTTAACAATTGCTTTCAGAGAAGTCACACCAAATGAACAAATTGTTTCAGATGAGTTGAGACTTCCTCCAAGAACAGCCAATTCATTGAAAAAGACCCTGATGCTAGGAAAGATTGGAGGCAAAAGGAGAAGCAGAGGATAAGATGGTTTGATGTCATCACTGACTCAATGGACATGAATTTGAGCAAACTCCAGGAGATACTGAAGGATAG
The DNA here is from genome assembly GCF_002263795.3 of Bos taurus. Classification (NCBI taxonomy): domain Eukaryota; kingdom Metazoa; phylum Chordata; class Mammalia; order Artiodactyla; family Bovidae; genus Bos; species Bos taurus. The sequence goes on along the minus strand of NC_037338.1, from coordinate 51,376,756 downwards.
GGGAGCCTGGTGTGCTGCAGTCCATGAGGTCACAGAGTCAGACATGACTTAGCAACTCAACAACAACAACAAAATCACCTTGGTCTATAAACTATAAGTTGAATGTATTGCACTAGACAGGCTTTATCTGCATGTCTCTGCCCAGAAGAGTAACTTAGACATGAATATTAAGTGAAGCCCTTGAGTTCAAGGAAGAGATTGAAGTTCATTATGTTTTTTCTGAATCACTGAGCATAATCTAATTTTTCCTGGAGTTTGAATTTTGTTGATCCATGAGGACTTTTTGACATTTCAGAGCAACAAGTCTTACCATAGCCAAATGCACACAAGTTTCACATCTAACTATACCTTTGTGTCCTGAAGAATTGATGCTTTTGAACTGTGGTGTTGGAGAAGACTCTTGAGAATCCCTTGGACTGCAAGGAGATCAAACCTGTCAATCCTAAAGGAAATCAGTCCTGAATATTCATTGGAAAGACTGATGCTGAAGCTGAAGCTCCAATACTTTGGCCATCTGATGCAAAGAACTGACATTGGAAAAGACCCTGATGCTGGAAAAGATTGAGGGCAGGAGGAGAAGGGGACGACAGAGGATGAGTTTGATGGCATCACCGACTTGATGGACGAGTTTGAGTATGCTCTGGGAGTTGCTGATGGACAGGGAAACCTGGTATGCTGCAGCCGTGGAGTCACAGAGTCGCACACGACTGAGTGACTGAACTGAATATAGTAAGAGTGATGATTGTATTACTCATCTTGTTTCTTCTTTTTTTCTTATTGATTTTCTGACATTATATGTGTGTGTGTGTGTGTGCACGTGTGCACATTTGCCACTATGATTATAAATGCTTATTTTCTTTGCATTTCTTAAGTTCTTCAAATGTGGTGCATCATCAATCTTTTTATTTTAGTCTTTGACATCTTCCAGTTTCAGGTGTGTTTCTCATAAATAGCTGAACTTTTAAAAAATTTCCCAAGATTTGTTTAATTATAGTAACAATAAGAGCTAACATTATTGTTCTCCTACTATGGCTAGGAGCTGTTCTAAGTGCCTTAAATACAGAAAAGATTGAATTTCTGGAACCATTTTAAGAGGTAATTACTAATCCCACTTTATGCATTGGACAACTCCCCAGATGTAGAAAGGACAGCAGTATTCAGCAGCTCACTCCTGAGTCCACACTTTAACCACTCACTGCATTCCTTCAAGTTTTGGACTGTTTTTACTCTCTCATATAAATTTAGGAAAGAGAAGAAATATCTGAGAATATTAATGTCATGTCATCCTAATAAATATAATGTATAGAATGCATTTAGCCACACACTGTGACAAAGGAGAATTTGCAGTCTCTTTTTTCTAAGACAACCCATGAGGAAGGTTAGGGTGGTAAACATAACCTAATATAACAAAGTGAGATTTGTGGCAGTATATAATTGAATGCTGAATTGTTTCCAATACACTAAGCATGCTGTGAATCTCAGAGATGGAGGGCACTATGATAGTTTTATTTTAGTATATTGAAAAAATAGTCATATATTAATCTTACACTTACCCTCATACACATTTTTATTTGCCCTGTCAAATATTTTTTAGTAAACTAATTTAGATGTATATATGTATGTGTGTGTGTATATATATATGTTATTTTTTTGCTTATATATATATATATATATAAGTAAAGTATTAATAGATAAAGAAATGTGCAGCAATGTTGAAGGGAAGGCAGCCTCAAATTTTTTCTCAGTAGCAGGTGTGATAAAAACACATACGTTGACTTGTTTATTCATCTTCAACTATCTTGAAGACAGAGGAGAAAATGGAGATGGAACAAATAAAGATAAACCACTTTCCTGCCAGGTGGTTCCCTTTTTATTTGTTCATGCATTTATGAATGTATGCATATACTAATAGGTTTCTTTAATAGTCATTGAGTCCCCAGTATGTGCCTGGCATTATTGTAGATAAGGGAGATGCATCAGCGGATAAAACAATTAAGAATAATGTTCTTATAGACTCCACACTATAACAGGGAAGTAGACAACACTAAGAAATTCAATCCTCACAAAACCCACTAAATATTATTTGCAGTTTATGAATGACTGAAACTTTTATTCAACAGTCTTGAGACTCAGGGTCATAGTGGTACCTGATGCCACAGGAGCACTGGTACCAGTACTCCATCTGGTACCATAGAGTCACACAATTGCGTTTAAGTCCATGATCTTTTCACTACTGCTACTGCCTACAAAGAAAGAAGAGTTATTTTAAATATTCTAATGGAATAGACACATTTGGGTAATGAACATCATTTTTCCTTTCTCAGTAATGTAAAAATAATAGATAAATTAATTGTAAAGATATATTGCTTCACTCACTATATGAATGATCAAAATAACCAGCTTTCATTTCTGTTTTTAAATACATAGTTGCTTATTTTTCTCTTGTATTTATTTACTGTTATGTGTTTCACAAAAATGAGATCAGAGAATGTCCCAATGTTTTTCAGTCATGTGGCAAGGCAAATTCTCAAAACTGCATTAGCCAATACTACACCTCCATCATTCATTTCAGTGGCCTCAAAATTTAAAGTATGGAAAAATCGATAGCTTTTGTTTTATAAATTAACGTTAAAGAAAAGACAGTACTAAAATTTATTTTGACTCCAATATCCCTGATGAAAAGCAAAAAGACTGAGTTGAAGAGCTGAAGTAGAAATGGCATCACACATTTTAAAAATTTATTTCTTTCTCTTTTTTTTTTTTTGACTTTAATTTTTTATTTATTTTTTAATTTAATTTAATTTTTTTCTTTTAATTGGAGGCTAATAACTTTACAATATTGTAGTGGTTTTTGCCATACATTCACATGAATCAGCCATTGGTTTACATGTGTTCCTCACCCTGAACCCCCATCCCACTTCTTTCCCCATCCCATCGCTCAGGGTCGTCCCAGTGCACCAGCCCTGACCATCCTGTCTCATGTATCAAATCTGGACTGGCGATCAATTTCTCATATGATAATATACATGTTTCAATGCTATTCTCTCAAACCATCGCACCCTCACCTTCTCCCACTGAGTCCAAAAGTCTGTTCTTTACATCTCTGTCTCCTTTGCTGTCTCATATATAGGATCATTGTTACCATCTTTCTAAATTCCATATACATGCATTAATATACTGTATTGGTGTTTTGCTTTCTGACTTACTTCACTCGTATAATAGTCTCCAGTTTCATCCACCTCATTAGAACTGATTCAAATGCATTCTTTTTAATAGCTGAGTAATATTCCATTGTTTATATGTCCCACAGCTTTCTTATCCATTCGTCTGCCAATGGACATCTAGGTTGCTTCCATGTCCTGGCTATTGTAAACAGTGATGCGATGAACATTGGGGTACATGTGTCTCTTTCATTCTGGTTTCCATGATATGTATGCCCAGCGGTGGGATTGCTGGGTCATATGGCAGTTCTATTTCCAGTTTTTTAAGGAATCTCTACACTGTTCTCCATAGTGGCTGTACTAGTTTGCATTCCAACCAACAGTGTAAGAGGGTTCCCTTTTCTCCACACCCTCTCAAATTTATTGCTTGTAGGCTTTTGGATAGCAGCCATTCTGACTGGCGTGAAATGGTATCTCATTGTGGTTTTGATTTGCATTTCTCTAATAATGAGTGATGTTGAGCATCTTTTCTTGTGTTTGTTAGCCATCTGTATGTCTTCTTTGGAGAAATGTCTGTTTAGTTCTTTGGCCCATATTTTGACTGGGTCGTTTATTTTGTATTTCTGTGTTGTCTGTTGTGATCTCTCTATTTTCATTTCTAATTTTATTGACTTGGTTTTTCTCCCTTTGTTTCTGATGACTCTGGCTAATGGTTTGTCAATTTTATTTATCCTCTCAAAGAACCAACTTTTGGTTTTGTTGATTTTTGCTATGGTCTCTTTCGTTTGCGTTTCCTTGCTAATTTTATGTTTAGTTGATCTATCCATAGGCATCCGGTCCCACCACTTCATGGGAAATAGATGGGGAAACAGTGTCAGATTTTATTTTTCTGGGCTCCAAAATCACTACAGATGGTGACTGCAGCCATGAAATTAAAAGACGCTTACTCCTTGGAAGGAAAGTTACGACCAACCTAGATAGCATATTCAAAAGCAGAGATATTACTTTGCCAACAAAGGTTAGTCTAGTCAAGGCTATGGTTTTTCCTGTGGTCATGTATGGATGTGAGAGTTGGACTGTGAAGAAGGCTGAGCACTGAAGAATTGATGCTTTTGAACTGTGGTGTTGAAAACAACTCTTGAGAGTCCCTTGGACTGCAAGGAGCTCCAACCTGTCCATTCTGAAGGAGGTCATCCCTGGGATTTCTTTGGAAGGAATGATGCTAAAGCTAAAACTCCAGTACTTTGGCCATCTTATGCGAAGAGTTGATTCATTGGAAAAGACCCTGATGCTGGGAGGGATTGGGGGCAGGAGGAGAAGGGGATGACAGAGGATGAGATGGCTGGATGGCATCACTGACTCAATGGACATGAGTCTGAGTGAACTCCGGGAGTTGGTGATGGACAGGGAGGCCTGGCGTGCTGGGATTCATGGGGTCGCAAAGAGTTGGACACGACTGAGCGACTGATCTGATCTGATCTGATCCATAGGTATGAGTTGGGTATTAAAGTCTTCCTCTATTGTTCTGTTACTGTTAATTTCCCCTTTCATACTTGTTAGCATTTTCCTTACCTATTGCAGTGCTCCTATGTTGGGTGCATATATATTTATAATTGTTATATCTTCTTGGATTGATCCTTTGATCATTATGTAGTGTTCTTCTTTGTCTCTTTGCCTCTTTTTAAGGCCTTTATTCAAAGTCTATTTTATCTGAGTATTGCTACTTCTGCTTTCTTTTGGTCTCCATTTGCATGAAATATTGTTTTCCCGCCCTTCACTCTCAGTCTGTATGTGTCCCTTGTTTTGAGGTGGGTCTCTTGTAGACAGCATATATAGGGGTCTAGTTTTTTTTATCCATTCAGTCTTTTTCTTTTGGTTGGGGCAATCAAACCATTTACATTTAAGGTAATTATTGATAAGTATGATCCCGTTGCCATTTACTTTGTTGTTTGGGGTTTGAGTTTACAAACCTTTTCTGTGTTTGCTGTCTAGAGAAGATCTTTAGCATTTGTTGAAGAGCTGGTTTAGTGGTGCTGAATTCTCTCAGCTTTTGCTTGTCTGTAAAGCTTTTGATTTCTCCTTCATATCTGAATGAGATCCTTGCTGGCTACAGTAATCTGGGTTGTACATTTCTATGTCATCACTTTAAGTATGTCCTGCTGTTCTCTTCTGGTCTGAGGAGTTTCTATTGAAAGATCAGCTGTTATCCTTATGGGAATCCTTTTGTGTGTTATTTGTTGTTTTTCCCTTGCTGTTTTTAATATTTGTTCTTTGTGTTTGATCTTCATTAATTTGATTAATATGTGTCTTGGGGTGTTTCTCCTTGGATTTATCCTGTTTGGTACTCTCTGGGTATCTTGGAATTGGGTGGCTATTTCCTTCCCCATTTTAGGGAAGTTTTCAACTATTATCTCCTCAAGTATTTTCTCATGGCCTTTCTTTTTGTCTTCTTCTTCTGGGATTCCTATAATTCAAATGTTGGAGCATTTGACATTGTCCCAGAGGTCGCTGAGGTTTCCCTCATTTCTTATAATTCTTTTTTCTTTTTTCCACTCTGCTTCACTTATTGCCACCATTCTATATTCCACCTCACTTATCCTATCTTCTGCCTCAGTTATTCTACTGTTGGTTCCCTCCAGAGTGCTTTTGATCTCAGTTATTGCATTATTCATTATTGATTAACTCTTTTTTATTTCTTATAGGTCCTTGTTAAACTTTTCTTGCATCTTCTTAATCCTTGTCTCCAGACTATTTATCTGTAACTTCATTTTGTTTTCAAGATTTTGGATCATTTTTACTATCATTATTCTGAATTCTTTTTCAGGTAGACTCCCTATCTCCTCCTCTTTGGTTTGGTTTGATGGGCATTCATCATGTTCCTTTACCTGCTGAAAATTTCTCTGCCTTTTCATCTTGTTTAGGTTGCTGTGTTTGGGGTGGCCTTTCTGTAGGCTGGAAGTTTGTGGTTCCTCCTTATTGTGGAGGTTCCTCCCTGTGGGTGGGGTTGGATGGGTGGCTTGTCAAGGTTTCCTGGTTAGGTAAGCTTGTGTCAGTGTTCTAGTGGGTAGAGCTGTATTTCTTCTCTTTGAAGTCAATGAAGTGTCCAGTAGTGAGCTTTGAGGTGTCTATGGACTTGGTGTGACTTTTGGCCACCTGTATCTTTATGCTCAGAGCTATGTTCCTGCATTGCTGAAGAATTAGCTTTATATGTCTTGCTCTGAAACTTGTTGGCTCTTGGGTGGAGCTTGGTTTCAGTGTAGGTGTGGAGGCTTTTGGATGAGCTCTTGTTGATTATTGTTCCCTGGAGTCAGGAATTTTCTAGTGTTCTCAAGTTTTGGATTTAAGCCTCCTTCCTCTGGCTTTCAGTCTTATTCTTACAGTAGCCTCAAGACGTCTCCATCCATACAGCACTGATGATAAAACATCTAGATTAACAGTGAAAATATTCTCCACAGTGAGGGACATCCAGAGAGGTTCACAGAGTTGCATGGAGAAAAGAAGAAAGAGGATGGAGATAGAGGTGACCAGGAGGAAAGGCTGCTGTTGCTGCTGCTAAGTCGCTTCAGTTGAATCCGACTCTGTGTGACCGCACAGATGGCAGCCCACCAGGCTCCCCTGTCCCTGGGATTCTCCAGGCAAGAATACTGGAGTGGGTTGCCATTTCCTTCTCCAATGCATGAAAGGGAAAAGTGAAAGGGAATATGCTCAGTCGTGTCCGACTCTTAGTGACCTCATGGACTGCAGCCTACCAGGCTCCTCCGTCCATGGGATTTTCCAGGCAGGAGTACTGGAGTGGGGTGCCATTGCCTTTTCCAAGGAGGAAAGGAGGGGAAGTCAAAAGGAGAGAGACCAATCTAGCCAGTAATCAGTTCCCTAAGTGTTCTCCATAGCCTGCAACACCCAGAGAGATTCACAGAGTTAAGTAGAGAAGAGAAGGGGGAGAGAGGAGATAGAGGTGACCTGGGGAAGAAAAGGGGGAGAGAGCAATCAAGCCAGTAATCACACTCCTAAGTAAAAATGGGTACTGAAGATTGGATTCTTAATGGTACAAAATTGATAACAATTACAAAAAATCAAAGATTAAAATTTTAGAGGAGAGGTTAGATTCTCAAAACTACAACATTAAAAAAATCACAAAAATTATATATATATATATATATATGTGTGTGTGTGTGTATATATATATATATATATATATATACATGAAATTTCCTTTAAAAATAGGGCCTTTTATTTTATTATTATTTCTCATGTGTTCCCCATCCTGATCCTGAATAAAAAAATAAATTAATTAATTAATTAATTAATTAAAAATGACGTATAAAAAAATAGGGCCTTTTTTGCAAGGTAATAGTAAGTTTTAAAAATGAAAATTAAAGGAGTAATATTACTTTGCCAACAAAGGTCCGTCTAATCAAGGCTATGCTTTTTCCAGTGGTCATGTATGGATGTGAGAGTTGGACTGCGAAGAAAGCTGAGCGCCAAAGAATTGATGCTTTTTAACTGTGGTGTTGGAGAAGACTCTTAAGAATCCCTTGGATTGCAAGGAGACCCAAGCAGTCCATTTTGAAGGAGATCAGCCCTGGTATTTCTTTGGAAGGAATGATGCTGAAGGTGAAACTCCAGTACTTTGGCCACCTTATGCGAAGAGTTGACTCATTGGAAAAGACTCTGATGCTGGGAGGGATTGAGAGCAGGAGGAGAAGGGGACAACAGAGGATGAGATGGCTGGATGGCATCACTGACTCGATGGACGTGAGTCTGAGTGAACTCTGGGAGTTGGTGATGGACAGGGAAGCCTGGCGTGCTGTGATTCATGGGGTCACAAAGAGTCAGACACGACTGAGTGATTGAACTGAACTGAACTGAAAGAATGTAAAAATTTTTTTAAATAAGAAATGATAATAGTAAAATATATCTTGGAATTTCTCTGGAGCTATTGAGGGCAGTGTGGGGTCAGTTCGGTTTCAGATAGTTCTTGTTCCAGCTTATACTTCTTCTCAAGGACTATAGGCCCCTTCCAATGTAGTCAATGCTAACTACCAGGTTTTAATCTGTTGCACCTGTCACCTCCAAAATGGTTCCTTCTTTATTTTGGCTTCCTCTGTTTGCAAGTCTCTTCAGTGTCTAATTTCTTCCCTGATACAAGGGGGTGAAGCCATTTATTTAGGCTCAGTTGTTCAATTGTGCAGTGGGGAGGGAGGAACACTGCAAACAAATATCACTTGCGTGTGTAGGGAGTGCTTGCAGTGTCTGGGCCACACTAGGTTTGCCCCCGCTCACGGCATGTGTGCTTTCTCGGTCTACACTGCTCAGGCTCCTGGTTGCTCTGCAGGGGAAGTGTCCAAAGGGTGCCCTGGGTGGCGTGCACTTCCCAGGTCTAAGCCATTCAGGTTCAGGTTCTCGGGTACTCACAAAGGCACAGGTTGGGCCTGTGTTTTGTGCCCTTCCCAGGTCCGAGCAGCTCAGGTGACCAGGTGCTTTACGAGCGCACTATCCCAGGTATACGGTACGTCTTATCACCTCCCCAGTCCCAGTCACTCGGTTTCCTGGGTGCACCGCAAGAGCGCCTTTTCAAGTTTGCCCTGTGTCCTCTGGGGAGCTGATCTCTGACTGAACCTCCTAGTGGATGTCAACCGTCCACAATCCCAGGAAAACTTGGTTAGCAACTGGGAGCCTCCTCATAGTTTGGTGGAAGATGCCTCTTGCCTTCCAGTTCTGGCTGCCGCCTGCCTGCCTCTCTGCCTCCAGCAGGGGGAGGGGCCAGTCCACGGCTGGCCAGCTCTCCTCTGGTATTCGCTCAACCCTTTGTTCTGTGAGCAGGCCAGGTTGTGCCTAAGAGCTTTTAGGGGGAACGTTCTCTCTCTCTCTTTTTTCTCTCTGGCTATGCCACAGTTTGGGTTGCTATCTCATGTTAGCTCCCTCAGATTGTCCTCAGGGCATTCAGGCCCAGTCCTTACCCTAAGCATGCAACTCATGCCTCCCTGTTCAGCCTCAGCTCGCTGCTGGCAGACACAAGCGTCTGGGTTACTTCTTCACAGGGCATTGCAATTAGGGGCATAATCTGCGGGTTTGTGTTTTTGTTTTTTTTTTTTTTTTCCTCCCAGTTATGCTGCCCTCTGAGTTTCCAAAACTCCCCACAGACCCACCAGTGAGAGGATTTCCTAGTATTTGGAAACTTCTCCCCATTCATGACTCCCTCCCCAGGACAGGTCTCCTTCCCTAACTCTTTTGTCCCTCTTTTTATCTTTTATATTTTGTCCCACCTCCTTTCAAAGAGAATGGGCTGCCTTTCTGGGTGCTTGGTGTCCTCCACCAGCATGCAGAAGTTGTTTTGTGGAATTTGTTCAGCGTTCAAATTATCTTTCGATGAATTTGTGGGGGAGAAAGTGGTCTCCCTGTCCTATTCCTTCACCATCTTAGCAGCATCATGCATTTTTAAGAGATCACATGAGGCCAGAGGACAGAGGCTGTTAAGCCTGAGAAATCTGCAGACAGTATCCAAGTACCATGTCTTCAGATCAAAGCCTTCACAAGCTTATTAACAAATTTATCTCGGTAATGTTCAACTGTCAAGAGATTTCCATTTTCTTAGTTACAAAGTGCCTTAAAAATATCCTTTCTAAAGTGATACTTTCCTGTAGACTTCTCCAACTGAAAAACAGTTGTTATATTCCATTTGGAAAATTCTCAGTGTTTGTGTAATTGTCTCAAAGGTAAGAAAATTATGAATGGGGTTACTCCTGGTCACACCAATCCCAGGATTTACCTCTAGCATATCAAGCTCAGTTTTCAAAACCTGAAGTCAACTATCTGGTAATTCTGTGGATGTCAAGCATATTTAAATCACTATGCAATTTAAACTGGGTGCAATCAACTTTCTAAGGAATGCAAACCATCTGTCTGAAATGAAAGATTAGAACAAAAACCTCTATACATTTCTTTTCACAACTGGCCTGCTTTTCTGCTTATGTAGAATGCTAGGTGATGCACTCAAGAATTACAGTTGGAGAATGTACAGGGTGGGTAAGCTGATAAAGCATCTGTTATTTTCCTTGCATTGTAAAAAATGCATCACCTATAAAACTATCTTAAAGTGCTCTCTTTGATTATTGTAGTTATAGGCCTAATGTTCAACACTTCTCCATCTGGTAATCTTTAGCTACTTTTTGTTTAAAGCCCAATTCTCAAAAAGAAATGTGGTGCAACCAAAATAGGAGTGCCTTTAGGTTTAAACTGAAACTGGATAATTGATAATTTACATATATATTGATTTTAATAAAATTTTAACATATTCAGAAAATGATAGACAATATTATACTTTGGCCACCTGATGAGAAGAGACAACTCACTGGAAAAGACTCTGTGCTAGGAAAGATACAGGGCAGGAGGAGAAGGGGAAGATAGAGGTTGAGAAGTTTGGATGGCATCACAGATTCAATGGACATGAGTTTGAGCAAACTCCAGGAGTTAGTGAAGGACAGGGAAGACTGCTTGCAGTCCATGGGGTCACAAAGAGTCAGACATGACTTAGAGACCAAACAGCAATTATAATAAAGTTCATATACTATTTTACAGGTTCTCTCAAATGTTTTGAAGTCAAACATGACAGATATTTTTAAAACACTTTAATTTTCCCTTCAGATCCAAATATCTTTCCTCCCTAGAGGTAGCCATTATTACAAAAGTGATGTGTGTCTTTGCAGCAAATATTTTCATAGTATGCTACATTTTTAAATATCCATAAACAAAATTTATTGTTTTGTTAAATAAATCTATCTACTTTAAATCTATCTACATTAAATCTATCTCACTGTATATATCACCCTAGACCATTTCTTTTTATTCCAACATAAGTATTTGATGTTTATTATTTAATTCAGTTGCTCTGTATTTCTTATATCTTATGAATATATCATAATACATTATAGATCCTTCTATTGATAAAATTTTATATCAATCAGCTGTTAGTAATTACAAATAATTAATTGATTATATTTTCCTTGTGAAAGTAAAAAGGCTTTATGTGTTAAATTCTGAGGTGATGTTTTTATCTGCAGATTAACTTGATATTGCAATTTTTGTCTCCAAAGTCATTGTACCAACTTGATTCAGTTCATTCACTCAGTTGTGTCCAACTCTTTGCAACCCCATGGACTGTAGCACGTCAGGCTTCCCTGTAAACCACCAACTCCCTAAGCTTGTTCAAACCTATGTCCATCAAGTTTTAAACTATCAAAAATTTCTGCAAGCTATCATTTCCCTAAATCCTTGCACACTCTAAGATTTTTCCATATCTTTTTGAATTAAATTGATAAACTTCACAGGGATTCCTGTTCAGGCTGTGATTAAAATAGCACTGAATTTTTAGATTAACTTGTAGGAAAATATATAAGATTGCATAATAATGAGGAAGTCATTTCTGTCTTTTTTTTCTCTTGTCTTAAAAGGTACACATGCCATGTCTTATCATTAGTTTGTTTTTTTCTTTAAGGGAGTAAGTAAACACTTTATTAAAGAAAATTTCTCCTATTCATAGTTTAGCACAAATTTTTAAATTATTTTTAACTATGAATGAGTTTAAATCTTATGGAATACTATTTATTTTTCCATCAAATTAATTTTATCTATTACTATGTAATATATAGCAAATTATATTTTAAATGAGTTTTTAATTTTATTGAGTATTATTTTTCCTCTATCAAATTAGGCTTTTATCTGTTGCTTTGTTATGTTGTGCTGTGCTTAGTCGCTCAGTCATATCCAACTCTTTGCTACCCCGTGGACTGTAGCACACCAGGCTCCTCTTTCTATCGGGGTTCTCCAGGCAAGAATACTGGACTGGGTTGCTATGTCCTCCTCCAGGGTATCTTCCCAACCCAGGGGTCGAAGCCAGGTCTCCCACATTGCAGGCAGATCCTCTACCATCTGAGCCACCAGGGAAGCCCGTGAATACTGGAGTGACTATCCTATCCCTTCTCCAGGGGGTCTTCCCGACCCCAGAATTGAACCAGGATCTCCTGCATTGCAGGTGGATTCTTTACCAGCTGAGCTACCAGGGAGGCCCATTATTTTGTTAATATGGTTTAATTACATTATGCGATTTACTAGGCTACTTTCCTTACTATTTTAATATAATGAACTGCATTGCTAGATCCTGGGATAAATTCAGTTTATCCCACCTATTTTTAAAAAAGTACAGTGCTAATTGTGTCTGTAAATAATTTATTTAGGAAATTTGTTATTGTTATATTTGCTTACCCTTTTCTTAGGTTATCCTCACAAATTTATTAAGATTGTCTAGCTTCACATAGTGATTTAGATACATATCCGTTTCTTTCTTTTCTGAAACCATTTGTATTTGAAAGAAATGTATGCTTATGGAAACTGGAGCCTATTATACAGAGTGAAGTAAGCCAGAAGGAAAAACATCAATACAGTATACTAACGCATATATATGGAATTTAGAAAGATGGTAACAATAACCCGGTGTACGAGACAGCAAAAGAGACACTGATGTATAGAACAGTCTTATGGACTCTGTGGGAGAGGGAGAGGGTGGGAAGATTTGGGAGAATGACATTGAAACATGTAAAATATCATGTAAGAAACGAGTTGCCAGTCCAGGTTCGATGCACGATACTGGATGCTTCGGGCTAGTGCACTGGGAAGACCCAGAGGGATGGTATGGGGAGGGAGGAGGGAGGAGGGTTCAGGATGGGGAACACATGTATACCTGTGGCGGATTCCTTTTGATATTTGGCAAAACTAATACAATTATGTAAAGTTTAAAAATAAAATAAAATTAAAAAAAAAAGAAAACTGATCTAAAAAACCATCTTTTGTTTGTTCTTCTTTCTCTAGTTGCTTTATAAGTAAGGCTAGGTTTTCTATTCGAAATTTTTCTTTTTTCCAAAGTAAGGTTGTATCACTATGATCTTCACTCTTAGAACTGCTTTTGGTCTATGGCCACATCACCCTGCACGTCTCCAATCTCATCTGATCTCAGAAGGTAAGCAGGGTCAGAACTGATTAGTACTTGAATTGAAGAACTATTTTTGTTGTATCCCATAGGTTTGGAGACCCAGTTTCAATCCCTGGATCGAAAAGATCCTCTGAAGAAGGAAATGGCAATCCACTCCAGTATTCTTGCCCAGAGAATTTCATGGACAGGGGATTCTGGTGGGCTACACTCCATGGGGTTGCAAAGTGTTGGACACAACTGAGCTATTAACACACATAAGTTTGTATCCTCATGTTTTCATTTTCATTTTTCTCTCAATATCTTTTGACTACCTTTTTTATTTCTTGAGTGATCAATTGGTTGTTTAATAGCCTATTGCTTAGCCTCCATGTGTTTGTTTTCTGCAGATTTTTCTCCCCCTTTAGAGTTCATTTCTAATTGCATAGCATTCTGGTTAGAAGAGATGCTTGATACAATGTCAATTTTCTTAAATTTACCAAGGCTTATTTTGTGTTCTAGTATGTCATCTATCCTGAAGAATGTTCCATGTGCCCTTGAAAAGAATGTGTACTCTGTTGCTCTCAGGTTGAATGCTCTGTAAAAATCAATTAAATCCATTTGGTCTAATCCATTTTTTAAGGTCTGTGTTTCATTACTGCTTTTTTGCCTGGATGGGCTATTCATTGATGTAAATATGGCATTAAATCTTCCTACAATTATTGTGTTACTGTCAATTTCTACTTTTATGTTCACTAATATTTGCCCTACCTATTTAGATGCTCTTGTGTTAGATGCATATATATTTACAGTCATTATATCTTATATCTACTACTGCGGGCAGGAATCCCTCAGAAGAAATGGAGTAGCCATCATGGTGAACAAAAGACTCCAAAATGCAGTACTTGGATGCAATCTCAAAAACGACAGAATGATCTCTGTTCGCTTCCAAGGCAAACCATTCAATATCACAGTAATCCAAGTCTATGCCCCAACCAGTAACACTGAATAAGCTGAAGTTGAACGGTTCTATGAAGACCTACAAGACCTTTTAGAACTAACACCCAAAAAAGATGTCCTTTTCATTATAGGGGACTGGAATGCAAAAGTACGAAGTCAAGAAACACCTGGAGTAACAGGCAAATTTGGCCTTAGAATACAGAATGAAGCAAGGCAAAGACTAATAGAGTTTTGCCAAGAAAATGCAGTGGTCATAATGAATACCCTCTTCCAACAACACAAGAGAAGACTCTACACATGGACATCACCAGATGGTCAACACTGAAATCAGACTGATTATATTCTTTGCAGCCAAAGATGTAGAAGCTCTATATAGTCAGCAAAAACAAAACCAGGAGCTGACTGTGGCTCAGACCATGAACTCCTTATTGCCAAATTCAGACTTAAATTGAAGAAAGTAGGGAAAACCACTAGACCATTCAGGTATTACCTAAATCAAATCCCTTATGATTATACTGTGGAAGTGAAAAATAAATTTAAGGGCCTAGATCTGATAGATAGAGTGCCTGATGAACTATGGAATGAGGTTTGTGACATTCTATAGGAGACAGGAATCAAGACCATCCCCATGGAAAAGAAATGCAAAAAAGCAAAATGGCTGTCTGCGGAGGCCTTACAAATAGCTGTGAAAAGAAGAGAAGCGAAAAGCAAAGGAGAAAAGGAAAGATATGAACATCTGAATACAGAGTTCCAAAGAATAGCAAGAAGAGATAAGAAAGCCTTCCTCAGCGATCAATGCAAAGAAATAGAGAAAAACAGAATGGGAAAGAATAGAGATCTCTTCAAGAAAATCAGAGATACCAAAGGAATATTTCATGCAAAGATGGGCTCGATAAAGGACAGAAATGGTATGGACCTAACAGAAGCAGAAGATATTAAGAAGACATGGCAAGAATACACAGAAGAACTGTACAAAAAAGATCTTCATGACCCAGATAATCACGATGGTGTGATCACTGACCTAGAGCCAGACATCCTGGAATGTGAAGTCGAGTGGGCCTTAGAAAGCATCACTACGAACAAATCTAGTGGAGTTGATAGAATTCCAGTTGAGCTATTTCAAATCCTGAAAGATGATGCTGTGAAAGTGCTGCACTCAATATGCCAGCAAATTTGGAAAACTCAGCAGTGGCCACAGGACTGGAAAAGGTCAGTTTTCATTCCAATCCCAAAGAAAGGCAATGCCAAAGAATGCTCAAACTACCGCACAATTGCACTCATCTCACACGCCAGTAAAGTAATGCTCAAAATTCTCCAAGCCAGGTTTCAGCAATATGTGAACCGTGAAATTCCAGATGTTCAAGCTGTTTTTAGAAAAGGCAGAGGAACCAGAGATCAAATTGCCAACATCCACTGGATCATGGAAAAAGCAAGAGAGTTCCAGAAAAACATCTATTTCTGCTTTATTGACTATGCCAAAGCCTTTGACTGTGTGGATCACAATAAACTGTGGAAAATTCTGAAAGAGATGGGAATACCAGACCACCTGACCTGCCTCTTGAGAAATCTGTATGCAGGTCAGGAAGCAAGAGTTAGAACTGGACATGGAACAACAGACTGGTTCCAAATAGGAAAAGGAGTACATCAAGGCTGTATATTATCACCCTGTTTATTTAACTTATATGCAGAGTACCTCGTGAGAAACGCTGGACTGGAAGAAACACAAGCTGGAATCAAGATTGCCAGGAGCAGTATCAATAACCTCAGATATGCAGATGACACCACCCTTATGGCAGAAAGTGAAGAGGAACTAAAAAGCCTCTTGATGAAGTTGAAAGTGGAGAGTGAAAAAGTTTGCTTAAAGCTCAACATTCAGAAAATGAAGATCATGGCATCCGGTCCCATCACTTCATGGGAAATAGATGGGGAAACAGTGTCAGACTTTATTTTTCTGGGCTTCAAAAACACTGCAGATGATGTTTGCAGCCATGAAATTAAAAGACGCTTAGTCCTTGGAAGGAAAGTTATGACCAATCTAGAAAGCATATTCGAAAGCAGAGACATTACTTTGCCAACAAAGATTCATCTAGTCAAGGCTCTGGTTTTTCCTGTGGTCATGTATGGATGTGAGAGTTGGACTGTGAAGAAGGATGAGCGCCGAAGAATTGATGTTTTTGAACTGTGGTGTTGGAGAAGCCTCTTGAGAGTCCCTTGGACTGCAAGGAGATCCAACCAGTCCATTCTGAAGGAGATCAGCCCTGGGATTTCTTTGGAAGGAATGATGCTAAAGCTGAAACTCCAGTACTTTGGCCACCTCATGCGATGATTTGACTCATTGGAAAAGACTCTGATGCTGGGAGTGATTGGGGGTAAGAGGAGAAAGGGACGACAGAGGATGAGACGGCTGGATGGCATCACTGACTCGATGGAAATGAGTGAACTCCGGGAGTTGGTGATGGACATGGAGGCCTGGCGTGCTGCGATTCATGGCGTTGCAAAGAGTCGGACACGACTGAGCGGCTGATCTGACCTGATCTTCTTCTCATATTGATCCCTTTGTCATTATCTAGTGCCCTTTATCTCTTGTAAGAACCTTAAAGTCTATTTTGTCTGATATAAGAATTGCTATTTTGATTTTTTTTTGAATTCCATTTGCATGAAATGCCTTTTTCCAGCCCCTCGCTTTTAGTTTGTATGTATCTCTAGATCTTAAGTGAGTCTTTTCTAGGCAGAGCATTTAATCTGTTTACATTTGAGGTAATTATTGTCAACCACTAAGGGATTTCTGCCTGCAGTGGGGGAGACCAGGGTTCGATCCCTGTGTTGGGAAAATGCCCTGGAGAAGGAAATGGCAACCAACTCCAGTATCCTTGCCTGGAAAATCTCATGGACAGAGGAGCCTGGTGGGCTGCAGTCCATGGGGTCGCAAAGAGTCGGGCACGACTGAGTGACTGACACTTACTTAAGAGATTTCAAGCAGGTGAATAGTCCCTGATATGTCTTCCAACACTGTCTACATTCCTATGGTGAGACACAGCCACCCCTTTCTCCCTTGGAGACCCTCGAAAACCAGCAGGTAGGTCTGACCTAGGTTCCTATGAATTTATTACTTTTGACCTTGGTTCTGGTGTATGTGAGACTTTTAAGAGGGAAAGTGTTCATCCTTTAAGAGTGAAATCTCTATCTCCTCAAGTCTCATGAAGTTCTTGCAATTAAGCCCTGCTGGCCTTCAAAGCCAAATGCTCTGGAGGCTCGTCTTCCTGGTGCCAGACTCTCATGTTTCAGAACTCTTACTCCTAAGGGGAGAGCCTCCAAAATATACTTATTCTCCAATTTAGAAGTCACCTACCTAGGGTATATGGGATTTGATTATATCATGAGTCCATCCCTCCTACCCATCACATTGTGACTTCTTTTTTATATCTTTAGTTGTAGAAGATATTTTCTGGTAGATTCCTGTCTTTTTAATTGATTGTTGTTTGTGGACAGTTGTGATTTGAGTGTGCTTGTGAGAGAAACTGAGCTCAGGGTCTTTTTACTCTGCTATTGTGTCAGTTCTATTTTTGACTCTTTTAAATAGCAAGTCCTTTTAATACATATTCCCTTTCTAATTTCATTCCATTCTTTATCATGAATGAAATATATTTTCTATCTCACTACATTAAAATATGTAATATAAAATTAAAGTCTTCTTCTAGTCTCTGATGTATTTATGTTTTCAAAGTTTCTGATTATAAGATTTGTTTTAGCCTCTACATTTCATGTTAACATCTTTCTTCAAATGCCTGGTGGATTCTTTATTTTTAACTCTTTCTTTCATTTACATACAATAAAGAGAATATTTTTTAAAAAAACAGGGATAACAGTAGTAGGCAGTGTCTTTCTGATTGACAGGCTTAAATAACAAGCTTAATTATATAGTGGGCAATGAGTTGGGTCCCAACCACTTTCTTAGAGGACCACTAAGTCTCAGATGAATAGCCATTTACTTTTGTAATGACAATTTACTCCTTGAGTCCTCCTCCAAATTCTACAGGTGAATGGTATGGGAATGTGGTTTTAGATTAAAGAGGTGATGATTTTGGAAGCTTAACTGACATTATTCTGTAAATTGAGATGAGAAATTTTGACTTATACCTAATATCTAACCTATAATCTTCACTTGTGAATGTGCCTATGAAAATATTAGCAGTAGACTGGAAGATATATCTAATATTTTTCCCAAGTTTCATATAAACTTGATTTAGTTACACAAGTCACTAAAATATCATGCTGTTTTATTTTATGCCATAACTATAGCTAGTGAATAAAGTTATACTAGTTATCTTCTGTTTTTATAAGCCATGCTTAGTATGATTAAATATGAATTATAAATTTAAATTAAATACGGAAAATGTCCAATCTTTACGGAAAAACTATCACCTTGAGTGTATTGTATAAATGAATATGACTGTAATATTGACCATGTAGAAAATATAGGCTTGACTTCTTTATCCCTCCCATCCATTTTTCAAGAAACTAAAGAAAACTTTACTTTGAGACCATAGTTTCCCTAGTGTGAAATTCGCTCAGTCATGTCTGACTCTTTGTGACCCCATGGACTATACAGTCCATGGAATCCTCCAGGCCAGAATACTACAGTGGGTAGCCATTCTCTTCTCTAGGAAATCTTCCCAACTCAGGGATTGAATCCAGGTCTCCCACATTGCAGGTAGATTCTTTACCAGTTAAGCCACCAGGAAAGCCCATAGTTTCCATAGGCAGCTGTTCTATATAATTAGTCTTTGCTATTATATCCACTGCAATTTGGAGGCAAACTTCCCAGATAGGCATTCTTTCAGCTGTCTCTTTCATTTATCACTAATACCTACTCTTCATCTGTCATTCTGGGTTTAGAGTCTCTCCATGTTCTTGTGCATAGAGAAACCTCCAGGATCTGGTCTGGGTTATGATGCCCAATTTGCCTATGATGGTTCAATCTACTTTGTATTTTCCAGAAACTTGTCAAATCTCTAATTTACTGATATCTTCTCTTCCCATCATTATCACAATTATGAATGTATTTTCACTTTTTAAATTTTCCTTTCAGTTCAATTTTTGACCAATGGTGGAAGAAAGGTATGGCTCTGCTCATCTTCCCACCCTAAGCTGGAAGCCTTAACAGAAAATATTTTACACAATGCCTTAGTAGAACTAATCGATGCCTTCCTGTGATGTTTATAAAGCCCTCCTCTACTGAAAGGTCATATATTCGTAATAGTATTTGCTTCTTTTAATATTTTTACTTTTAACATATAACTGCAAAAGATATTTGAAACATATAATCTGAGAGACAAGAATCTAAATTTTGGTTTGTACTCAGTCACTCAGCTGTCTTACTCTGCAACTCCATGGACTGTAGTCTGCCAATATCCTCTGTCCATGGGGATTCTCTAGGCAAGAATACTGCAGTGGGTTGCCATGCACTTCTCCAATGGCATCTTCCCAATTCAAGGATCAAACCCAGGTCTCCCACACTGCAGGCAGATTCTTTACCAACTGAGCCACCAGGGAAGCCCAAATAGAAAAGAAACTGTTCCAAGATCTTTTAAACCTTTCTCATATTAACTACCTTTCTCACATTAACTACCTTTTTCATATTAAATAATCACCTTTTAAACATAATCCAGTCAGTTTCAGATTCTTCTGTACAGTCTAATTTTTCTCTTCTTCTTGTATCATATTTCAATTACTTTGCCTTTATTATGTATATTAATAATTGACAAATCCTCAGTTCAGACTTCTTAAGACAATGCACAGATATCTTTCTCATAGGTGTTTTTTTTCCTGCAATGTTCACATATTCTATATTGCATGGCAGGCTGACTTGTACACTTAAAAGAAACTGTTTAAAGAAGCAGAGTGATAAAAAAGATTTTAGATAGCAACCAAATACAACTGCAGTCTTTCAGTGGGGAGGAGTCTGGATATCAGAAGGTAATGTGACTTAGAATATTCCAGGCAGTTACTAAATCCATGAATATGTGACTCCACTCCATGTAATCTATCCATCACTTTATTCAGTATGACTTATTAACCACTGTCCTCCAAGTGTGACCTAAAACTTTGAAAGAGATTATCTCCTAAGTATGTCTCTCTATTTCTTTCCAAGCACTTAAAAGAAAATGCAAAAAGAATGAAGGCCCATTGTTCAAATCCCTTTCACTAAGCATAAACTCTAAAGGAAAAAAATCAGAGACTAACAGATATAATGAATTTACATGCTGAATTCCTTGTGTTAGTGATTAAGCAGAGAACATTAAGGATCATTTAACAGGCAATATTTTTCACTCAACTCACTGAAGATAATTGACAGCTCTAACTAATGGGATTGTTTAGAACATCCTGGGCCTTTTCTCTAACTGTACAAATAGCAGTTTTATGAATTGAAAACCTAGGGGTGAGTGGTGGGCAAAGGATAATTTTCAATTTATATCAAAGATAATACAGAACTCTTCAAAAGGAAGTCACTTTAATTAACATTTTTACTTAAAATGATAAATTTGGTTGGACTATAAACTTACTTCCAATTGATGTCAGCCTCCAAATAAATGGGTTTATCCTCTCGATCATATGGAATTTGCATGTTGTTATTGTGTGTGTATTTAATTGCTTAGTCGTGTCTGACTCTTTGCAACCCCATGAACTGCAGCTCGCCAAGCTCCTCTGTTCATGGGGATTCTCCAGGCAAGAATACTGGAGTGGGTTGCCATGCCCTCCTCCTGGGGATCTTCCCAACCCAGGGATGGAACCCAGGCCTCCCGCATTGCAGGCGGATTCTTTACCAGACCCTAGATTATTACATTATTGGAGCAAAAAATTGCACTATTTGACTTTCACTGTGTTTTTAAATAAATTGTGATTGCATTGTATTTCATCAGCTAAAAGATGCCACCAACAATTAGACACATTACTACTTTATTGCTGAGACAAAAAAAAAGCTTTTAATGAAACTTCCTTTGGACTCTCTGGGAGAGGGAGAGGGTGGGATGATTTGGGAGAATGGCATTGAAACATGTATAATATCATATAAGAAACAAATCGCCAGTCCAGATTTGATGCAGGATACAGGATGCTTGGGGCTGGTACACTGGGATGACCCAGAGGGATGGTATGGGGAGGGAGGTGGGAGGGGGGTTCAGGATGGGGAACACGTGTACACCCGTGGCAGATTCATGTTGATGTATGGCAAAACCAATACAATATTGTAAAGTAATTAGCCTCCAATTAAAATAAATAAATTTAAATTAAAAAAAATAAAATATTAAAAAAAAGACAACTTCCTTATGTCATCAACTTTAGGATGCATCAAAAATCCAGATAAATTAAGATCTGAAAATTGATGAAAATGTCACAACAGAAAAATAAAACTTTTGAAAGCCAACATAACCCTTTTATTATTGATGAAGCTGTTATTGGACTTCTTAATACTGAACCCCAGTAATAGCAGACTTCTACCCAGCAGAGCTAGGTGCTGCAGGCCTCTGAAAGAAGCAGTCCTATGTCATGGGAGGGTAGAACAAAATATGTACTCCCTGTAGGAAATTAACTTGTAATAGGAAAGAGGGAGAAATGAGTGGTGCTAAGCACACCTAATTTCTCCTCTCCAGCTTATCAAATGAATAAGTCATTTTACTTCCTTTAAGACCCAGTGAGAAGGAAGCATATGGCTACTCCTGAGTTCCTCCTTGGGAAAGAAATCATGAGTCATGAGGTAGAGGGGAAGAAACATCACTTTCATAATTGATACGTGCAACACAATAGCAAAAATACCTGTTTTTTGGTTTTTTATTTTTTTCCTTTAGGCTTCCTCAATTGGGCTCATCCTCAATTCACCCTGAAAAGTTGATTGAAAAAATTTTGAGACATTCCAAGCTTGTTTTGTACAGTAAAAAACAAAATTCAACTTCTGGGAGAAATATGTGAAAGAATACAAGAAATAAAAAATGCAATTCTCTCATCATAAACAACAGGAAATGTATACTGCTCCAAAATGGGAAGGTGACAGAGACAAGGTGACACTGATTTCTAAGAACAAAACTGGAACAAGAAACTCAGTCTATTCTCCTAAATGGCTGACACTACCCAGGCTCCCAGTGTTTTCCAAATTGAGAAGAATTTAAAACATCCTCTTTTTATGCATTTCATTTTCCAAGCGTTCCTGATTATCTGCCCATAAGAAAGGCACTGCTTCACAGGCACCACAGAGAACTTGAGAATGGAGGACAGAAACCCAGCTTAGTTGGTATTTCCTTTCTGCATTGCTTTGCGTTTACCCTCCCTTGTTTGCATTAGCCTCTCATCTCTTAGATCCCAGTTGTTCTTTTGCCCAAGCGTGTTTTATTGGAATTTCATGCTTATTGGAGCTTAATGCTTGTCTGCTAATTCTGTAGCTAGTTTCTATATTATTTTGAATTCTAAGCAGTATAAATATACTTTATAAGAATTGAAAACTCCTTCAACTTAAGAACCAATAGAGGAGGGTTTTATACTAGTCCATAGTCTTATCTGTAAAAGGAAGATATTAGCCACTAGAGACATTTGAAATTTCTTACATTTTATTACCCTTTGCTTTTTTGTTTCTATGGTCAATATTATTTCAGAACTTCATGTCCAACACTATATAGAACACAAATAGGCAATCATCCAATTATATCCATTGGGCTCAAATCCCTAGAAACTTGAAATCAATTTACAAAATTAAAGTAAAAAAGCATAAAATTTCTAATTTTCCCAGTAGGAATACTGAAGTGGGTTGCTATTTCCTCCTTCAATGTATCTTCCTGGCCCAAGGATCGAACTAGCATCTCCTGTGTCTCCTGCATTCCAGGTGGATTCTTCGCTGCTGAGCCATCAGGGAAGCCCCAGCAGCACTCAGTAAGGCATTGTTATCATTAAACTTGTATCACTTGGATAGTTAAAGTCTATTCATCCTCAGAGTCAAGCTCAAAGTCAATTCTTAAATTAAGTTTGATCTGTTCAACTGTTCTCAATAATAGTACTTATTACTTTTGGTTTTACATTTGTGTTTATGATTATTTGATGAATGCCTATCTCTCCTACTTTTTAGGCCAAGAAAAGAAACTGAATATGTTCTTAGCTCAAAAAATACTTGCTCAATTCATTCAAAGTAAAATACAAATAATACCAATATTCAAAGAACTTGCCACCTCCTGTCTACCTATAACACCTCTTCTACCTTGTCTCCACTCTGCTTATTTTTGTGCCTCTACTCCAATGCAAAGGGCCATCAGCTGGGACATAGCAGGCAATCTTATATCATAGGATATTTCCCCTGGCTCATCCCATAGATCTTAGCTTAGATCCCTTCCTCCAGATGTCCCAATTGTACACTCCTTAATCTTCTTGGGAATTACTCAAATGTCGCCTTCTCAGTGAGGGCTTCAAATAGTCACCTTATTATAAAATGGAACCTAAAAAATAATTGACTTTACATACAATATATGCCTGATACTTAGTTGTGTTAATATTGCAAAATAGCTTCCTATTTTATCACTCTTTGCTAACCTCTATGTGAGGTTAATTTTATGTGATAAATTGCCTAAATCATTCGGTACCAAAATATTTGGCTAACATTATTTCTGAATGTGACTGTGAGAGTATTTCCATATGATATTTAGCATTTGATTCAGTAGACTGAGTACATCAGATTGCCCACCCCTATGTGGATGGCATCATCTAATCTGTTGAAGACCTGCATAGAATAAGAAAGTGAAGAAAGGGGAATTTGTTCTCTCTGTCCAATTCTTGAGGTGGGACATTGATCTTTTCCTGCCCTTGTTCTGGGATTTATACCATCAATTCTCTCACTTCTCTTGGGTCTTAAACCTCTTGACTTAGACTGTAACTTATAATACCCAGCTTTTGGGGTCTCCGGTTTGCAAACAGCAGATCATGGGACTTCTCAGCTTCACAATCACATTAGCCAATACTCTGTAATAAATCAATCTCTTCATAAATCTATTTATCTATAGCTATATCTATGTATGGACCTATATTCTATTGCTTCTCTTTCTCTAGAGAACCCTAACTTACTCTGTCATCATATAAAAACCTACAACCTATGAAAGGCAGTTGGAGGAGTAAATCTGAAAATTTACCAGATGAGCCCATGAGACAATGCTAGCATTTAGAGACTCACCTTGTCCTTAACTCTCATTCAAAGTTTTTTATTATTTGTGTCATATAGCTCCCACCTTTGAAATACTGAAACAAACAAAACACTCAGTATTTACAGACATCCTAAAGGATATTTTGGGGATCATCCTTATATTAAGCATCAAATGGGATGATAATAATAATAATACAAAAATAGAATGGAAAGTAAAAGATAATAAGAAAAGAAAAAAGACAGATTATGCCTGGGTATACTTCATCAGTAGTGAAGGATACTAAAATTTTATTAACAGTACCTAATTCTGGAGTACTGATTGACCAAAGAGTAGCACTGAATTGTTTTCAGACAATATTAATAATCCTATCAAGTGAAAAAAATGAAATTGAAAGAAATAAATAAATGGCAACATAATATATACTATTTTCATGGCTTGAAAAAATCAATATTGTTACCATATCATTTCTCTTAAAAATTATTTGTAAATTAAACATATTCCCAGTCAAAAAAAAAAATCCCAATCAAAATCTCAGAAGAAAGTCTTATAGATATTGAGAAGCAAATTGTAAAATTAACATAAAAAAGTAAAGAAAATAAAATAGCCAAAGCATTTTGAGGTAAATAGAATAAGGCTGCAGCCACACAATATCTTCAAGATTTACTATAAAATTAGGTATAACATCAATAGCATGAGCTGTGAAAGTAAAAAATATGATACATCAGAGTTCATCAGAATTTAAAACTTTTAGTCTGTAAGACACTCTTAAGAGGAAGAAACACAAATAAAACTAAAAAATAAGAAAACCAAAGGGTTTATAGAATGGATAAAAATCAAGATTTATAGTGAAATGAAATGATCCTGAAATATTTTAAAGCAACAAAAACTAAGAAAATTCTTTTAAAAACTTTAAAAAGCTTGTTGATGGAGTATGTCAAAAGGGCAGAGGAACCAACTGAGAGAGCTCCCAATGGCCAAAGCTGGAAAAATTTGAGTAACAAAATAAATCAAGTAGTATTGGATTATAATCCAAAATAGAAGATTCATGATATCCATGTACCCATTATTGAACAAATTAATAAATGGTAGAGGAGAGGAAACTCATTTAGAAAAATTCCAATTAATATATGTAGATGCTCTGATATCACAGCGTGTGTTCTTAGTCACTCAGTTGTGTCCACCTCTTTGCAACCTCATGGACTGTAGCCCGCCTGTCTCCTCTGTCCATGGGATTTCCCAGGCAAGAATACTGGAGTGGGTTGTCATTTCCTTCTCCAGGGGTCCTCCTGACCCATGGATCTAATTCACATCTCCTCTGTCTCCTGCACTGCAGGCAGATTCTTTCTGGGCTGAGCCATCAGGGAATCCGCTGACCTCATGGAGGCGAGCATAATTCCCCACTTCTTAACTTTGGACTGTGAATAGTGACTTCCTTCCAAAGAATATAGTGTAGAAAGGCAGAGTGTGGTAGAATAACTTTACAATGGAGAAGACTGACAAATACAACCTTAGCTAGATGATCAAGGTCAACATCTCCAGTCATGTTCAAGGTGATGGCATGTATACTTGATATGATTTGATGAAATCAGCAGTTTTCCTTTGTCATCTTCCTCCCCAAAATCCATTTGCCCAGGCTCATCATAAGCAAAATATCAGACAAATTCCGGTAGAGGAGTATCTTACAAAGTAACCTGACCAGCATCCCCCAAACTGTTAAAATCATCAAATACAAAGAAATTCTGAAAAACTGTCACAGCCAGAGGAAACTGAGAAGACATGATAACTGAATGCAATGTATTATCCTGGATAGGACCCTGTAAAAGAAAAATGGCATCAGATTAAAAACTAAAAAATAAATAAATTAATAAAGTCTTGAAGAATGGACTTCAGTTAATAATAATAATTCATAAATATCAGCTTGTTAAGGGTTAACAGGTGTACCTTGCTAATCTAAGATACTAATAATCAGGGAAACTGGGTGAGGGGCTTAGAGGAGCTCCCAATACTACCTTTTCAATTTTCCTACACATCAACGGTTCTTAAAGCCTATTTTGAAAATACAGGTAAATGATAGAAAAAGACATTTTACACGAAAATACATATGTATGGCAATTAACCACCTGAAAAGATTCTTAACATCCTTAATTATTCAGTAACTCACATCCATCGAGTCGGTAATGCCATCCAACCATCTCATCCTCTGTCATCCCCTTCTCCTCCTGCCCACAATCCCTCCCAGCATCAGGGTCTTTTCCAATGAGTCAACTCTTTGCATGAGGTGGCCAAAGTATTGGAGTTTCAGCTTCAGCATCAGTCCCTTCAATGAACATCCAGGACTTATCTCCTTTAGGATGGACTGGTTGGATCTCCTTGCAGTCCAAGGGACTCTCAAGAGTCTTCTCCAACACCACAGTTCAAAAGCATCAATTCTTTGGCTCTCAGCTTTCTTCACAGTCCAACTCTCATATCCGTACACGACCACTGGAAAAACCATAGCCTTGACTAGATGGACCTTTGTTGGCAAAGTAATATCTCTGCTTTTCAATATGCTATCTAGTTTGGTCAAAACTTTCCTTCCAAGGAGTAAGCATCTTTTAATTTCATGGCTGAAATCACCATACTGTGATTTTGGAGCCCCCAAAAAATAAAGTCTGACACTGTTTTCACTGTTTCCCCATCTACCTGCCATGAAGTGGTGGGACCAGATGCCATGATCTTAGTTTTCTGAATATTGAGCTTTAAGCCATAATTATTAGGAAATTCTAAATTAAAATCACAGTAAGATACTACTATGTGCCTATTAGAATATCAAAAAAAGAAGAAAAAGTGTCAGAAGGAAAGAGAAAGATGAAGGGAATGGGATGGGATAGCACAAGATGGAATGAAAAGAAAATAGAAGGGAAAGGAAAGGAAGAAAAGACTGACAGTATCAAAAACTACTGTCCAATTGGACAGTACAAACAACAACATTCCAGTTGGTGGTGGAGCAACTGGAATTTTCATACATTATTCATGAGAAAGCAAAATAGCACAGCCACTCTGGTTATTTGCAGTTTCTTATAAAATTAAAAATACTTTTACCATATGATTCAGGAATCAAATCTAGCTACTGAATCAAAAGATAGAAAAACTCATATTTGCACAGAAAACTGAATATAAGAATTTGCACTGGCTTTATACATAATTGGTAAAAATTCGAAACAACTGGAATACCCTTTAATTGGTGATGAATAAATGAATGTTATGTCTTTACAAAAATACTACTCAGTAGTAAAAGGAAAATATTATTGATACACACACCAACATGGGTAAATCAATTGCATGCTACTAAATAGAATAATAAAAAAATTGAAAGGCTACATAATGTGGAGAGAAAGGTTGACTACAATGGGACATCACAAGATAATTTTGGAGATTGGTGAAACAGCTCTACATCTTCATTGTGTGGTAGTAGTTGTACAACTTTACACATTTACAAAACCACATGCCAAGAAAATTAATGTTTACATTACACAAATTAAAAACTAAACAAAGACAAAAGAATACTGGTAGCTAAACAACAAAGACAAAAGAATACTGGAGTTTTGCAATTATGATAGCTCCCATTTGTTTTACTTAAAGATGAACACAGTTTAGAAATAGAATGCCCTCAATGTGAGTAAATCAACAAGCCTCTGAACACCTTATTTCTTTGAAATACAACCATCTCACTTTTTTTTAATATAAATTTATTTATTTTAAATGGAGGTTAATTACTTTACAATATTGTATTGATTTTGCCATACATCAACATGAATCTGCCACGGGTATACACTTGTTCCCCATCCTGAACCCCCCTCACACCTCCCTCCCCATACCATCCCTCTGGGTCATCCCAGTGCACCAGCTCCAAGCATCCTGTATCATGCATGGAACCTGGACTGGCGATTCGTTTCATATATGATATTATACATGTTTCAATGCCATTCTGCCAAATCATCCCATCCTCTCCCTCTCCCACAGAGTACAAAAGACTGTTCTATACATCTGTGTCTCTTTCGCTGTCTCGCATACAGGGTTATTGTTACCATCTTTCTAAATTCCATATATAATATCCATAGAAGAAATAAGAATGAGGAAAATTAACACAATGTGGTATTTACT
The DNA here is from genome assembly GCF_002263795.3 of Bos taurus. Classification (NCBI taxonomy): domain Eukaryota; kingdom Metazoa; phylum Chordata; class Mammalia; order Artiodactyla; family Bovidae; genus Bos; species Bos taurus. Next base: position 51,348,359 of record NC_037338.1, on the reverse strand, counting down.
TAAGCACATATTTTAATGTGGTCTCATTAACAGGAATGTCAGAGTCGAATGTACTTGTACAAGGTAGTAAATAAATTAGAGTATTCACAACTTTCCTTCCATTCAGACATATTTTTAAATTGCCTAATAATAGAAACATCAAAAAAAGATTGTTGTTCTATAGTTTCTCCAAAGTTGATATTAATTCAAACAATAAATTTATTAAATATGCAATGCTACGAGTTCCTAATGTGTCCACAGTCCATCTCTGTGTTAAAAAGTGAGACTCACCTGAACCCCCCTCCCACCTCCCTCCCCATACCTTCTATTATTTCTTCTATGGATATTATATATGGAATTTAGAAAGATGGTAGCAATAACCCTGTATGCGAGACAGCGAAAGAGACACAGATGTATAGAAAAGTCTTTTGGACTCTGTGGGAGAGGGAGAGGGTGGGATGATTTGGGGGAATGGCATTGAAACATGTATAATATCATATATGAAACAAATTGCCAGTCCAGGTTCCATGCATGATGTAGGATGCTTGGAGCTGGTGCACTGGGATGACCCAGAGGGATGGTATGGAGAGGGAGGTGGGAGGGGGGTTCAGGTGAGACTCACTTTTTAACACAGAGATGGACTGTGGACACATTAGGAACTCATAACATTGCATATTTAATAAATTTATTGTTTTAATTAATATCAACTTCAGAGAAACTATAGAACAACAATCTCTTTTTGATGTTTCTATTATTAGGCAATTGAAAAATATATCTGAATGGAAGAAAAGTTGTGAATACTCTAATTTATTTACTACCTTGTATAAGTACATTCGACTCTGACATTCTTGTTAATGAAACCACATTAAAATATGTGCTTAAGTAAATACCGCGTTGTGCTAATTTTCCTCATTCTTATTTCTTCTATGGATATTTCTCCCTGAGCTGATGCAGAAACAATATTTAACACCTTTGTCTTTCAGAAAAATATTAAATAATATCTGTTGGTTTTCCCAACACTATACAGAGTGCCATCAACAAGTTCTCTGAATTTTAATTCTTTTCCAAATGCAAAACCTTGAAAATCCAATTAGAATTGGAGATTATGCTACATTGATCTCAATTATGAGCGGTAAAACTGTATTAAGACTTTTCAATTAACCAGAAAATGAGGCCTAGTGAACTCAGAAATCACTTGGTTCATCAAGGAAGATGGAGATTTATTACCAATCTACCTAAACTTTGCAAGATGATTGGAATGGGTTAAAAAAAAAAAAAAAAAAGACCCTAATTTGTTCTGAGATGCTTTACTTGGTCCTGGAACACTCTGATTTCCTACCTGCTTACACAGGTATTGCAATTCTCAGGAGGGACTGTGGATACCTCTAGTGAAGTGAAGTGAAGTTGCTCAGTCATGTCCGACTCTTTTCGACCCCATGGACTATATTCCACCAGGCTCCTCCATCCATGGGATTTTCCAGGCAAGCATACTGGAGTGGGTTGCCATTTCCTTCTCCAGGGGATCTTCCCGACACAGGGATACTTCTAGGGTATGTGCTAATTCCTCTAGTGGATTCTGGCTCAGTGCCAGAGAAGGTTAGTTATTCAGAATAGCTCTTTCCCCTCTTTCCTTGTCAGATGAACATAAATTTTAGATGAGCTCCTGACTACCTGACAGAAAGCTTGTGTTTCCCAGTCTTCTTTGCAGATAGTCATGAACTTGGGACTAATTTAGAATAATGGATTGTGAGATTCCTCGGGGAAGCAGTTTGAAACAAGTTGACATATCCTTTCTATGTTCTCCCCCTTCCTGATGGCTGGATTCCAGACTTGATGACTACAATTCAAATAGGCATCATGGACTATAAGGAGGAAGCCCAGACTATATATCACAGGCCAATAAAATAAAAATTGTCAGCAAAAATTTTCTGTGGGAATCCAGGTATTTTGGGGTTTGCAGACCATCCTGTCTTTCTATCTCTTCAGTCAGCCCTGTAATACCTAAGCCCCTTTAGAGAGTATGTAGATAATGGGATGGCTATGTACCAATAAAACTTAACTGACATATAAATAGAACTTCAGACAATGGTTTATTGACCTCTGAAACAGAAGGTTGATGGCTGACGTAGCAGAATGTCATCTGAGTCCCAGACTTAACTCTATAATTTTTTATAAGGGAAAATATATTTGTCTATTGTTAAAGACACTTTTTTTCTGGTCTATTATATTTGGCTAAAATTAATCCTAACTGGGAGTGTAAAACGATTTAGCCATGTATAAAATAATTTGGCAGTTTCTCAAGAAATAAAACAGAATTACCATATAACTCAGCAATTTCACTTCCAGGTATGCACCAAAAAGAATAGAAAATGAGACTCAAACCAATATTCATACACAGTGTACACACATGTCCATCAGTGTAAAAACTGAAAACAAAATGTGGTATATATGCACAATGGACAATTATTATTATGGTTGAATAATAATAATATTATAGTTGACCAATCAGCCATAAAAACAAATGAAGTACTGACACACATTACAATCTGTGTGTAAGGGGAAAAAGCCAGATACAGAAAGTCACGTTATGCAATTCCATTTACATAAATTGTCCAGAATAGGTAAATCCATAAAAACCAAAAACAGGTTGATGGTTTCTAGGGAGGTGAGAAAGGGAGAATGGGGAGTTGCATGGGTTGGGAGGTTATGTTTTAGAGTGACGGAAATGTTTTAGAGCTACATAAAGTTGGTGCCATAGATTTGTTCATTTTAAAATTTACTTTAAAAACTTTAAAATTAACTTTACTTTTTATAAGAAAATGTTTATTATTTATAACTTTTATCAATATAAAATTTACTTTTCCATGCCAAACAATGACCATATACTTCATTTAAGATGAAGCATGAAATAACATCATAATATTCAGAAAACATAAATTAGAGAGAGTAAGGTTCAGACATCAAGATGTTCCCATTTCTGCATCTGTTCTTTTGTTTCTATTTTGTAGATAAGTTCATTTGTACCCTTTATTTATTTATTTTTATTTCTAGAATTTCTTTTTTTTTAATTTAATTTTATTTTTAAACTTTACAATATTGTATTGGTTCTGCCATATATCAAAATGAATCCGCCACAGGCATACATGTGTTCCCCATCCTGAACCCTCCTCCCTCCTCCCTCCCCATACCATCCCTCTGGGTCGTCCCAATGCACCAGCCCCAAGCATCCAGTATCGTGCATCGAACCTGGACTGGTGACTCGTTTCATATAGAGGAGATAAGAATATGAATTACAGTTACATGAAACAGCCTTGTTTAAATTAACTAAACATAAAGCAACTCTGATGTGAGAACACTTGCCGGTCATATAAAAAAGGAGGAGTATATTAGTTAGAATTCATTCTTTTTTTAAAATTGAAGTAAAATTCATACTACATTAAATTAACCATTTTGGAGGGGTAATTTAAATGAATTAAAGTTATTTTTTAACTTCTTAATTAAAGTTAATTTTATACATTGAAATATGTATATTTTTTATATGACCAGTAAGTGTTCTCACATCAGAGTTGCTTTACGTTTAGTTAATTTAAACAAGGCTGTTTCATGTAACTGTAATTCATATTCTTGTCTCCTCTCTCTCCAATATCTTACCTACCATGAATGCCTGAAACATTTGTGTTCTCTACTATCCCAGTCAACAATGTCCTACTGGATATCATACATATCCTTTCAACACTAACCTACTTTCTTCAGGTAAAACCATATGCTTTCACATTGTGCTATCATTACATTTTGTCATTTATGCATATATCATTTATCATTACATGATACTTCTCACATTAAACACCTGCTGCTGCTAAGTCGCTTCAGTCATGTACGACTCTGTGCGACCCCATAGACGGCAGCCCACCAGGCTCCGCCATCCCTGAGATTCTCCAGGCAAGAACACTGGAGTGGGTTGCCATTTCCTTCTCCAGTGCATGAAAGTGAAAAGTGAAAGTGAAGTCACTCAGTCGTGTCCGACTCTTAGCGATCCCATGGACTGCAGCCCACCAGGCTCCTCTGTCCATGGGATTTTCCAGGCAAGAGTACTGGAGTGGGGTGCCATTGCCTTCTCCACACATTAAACTAGGAACTCACAATAGCAAGAAAAATGGATTTCTGAATAAATCTGTGTATTGCTGGAGTCTGTGGGTAAGCAGAATATTATTTGCTGAAGTGATGAGTGAAGTTATGCATCCATAAACACTTGTATTGTTTTGCTACAGACTAAGCTAAATAGAAAAAACCTGGGTGCTAACAACTGTTGTTAGGAATGGCCTAAATGAGTCTTATGGGAACAAGAACATTTAATCTTCATCAGGCATGGAATTTAAGGGAAACTGCTATTGTCTTCTGCCTGCTATGCTTTTTACTTTCTTCTGATAACAGTGCCTTATTTTTCCATTGAAAATGATCATCACTTTCATTTCCTGGATTATAAATGGGTCAGATCTCTATTTGTAATATGGAGATCCTAGATCTCCATACCTAGAGATGGATGTGATAGAGACTTGACTGTTCTTTCCATGTTCATTGCATGTGATACAATGGAAATATAAGAGCTCAGTCAAAGATGTTTTTACTGGAATTATTAGAGAAATAGCTTTTAACAGTGGCTGCTGAGTAACATCATTTGGGGAGAGTCTGCAAAATGATGAAGATCAGCAAAGTAAAGCCTAGACAAAGAGAGCTGAAAGTGCCTTCTATACTTAGAGTGTTATTTGAGCATCTGGACCCAGCTATGACTGCAATTAGTCTTCTCAGGAGTTAAAAGTAGGACTAGTTAATATGTTTTCTACTAAGTTTAAGCTCCTTTGTAATGGATTACGATGTTATCAAAAATCTTGACTGCCATGTTATCTCATCTTGATTTAATATGTCATCTACTTCATATTTTTTGATCATTTTGAATATGCCTAGAAGATAGTTCTAAGAGTATTTTTTAGAGATTTTTAGGTGTATTTTTCTGTATTTTTAGAATCCATATTCTGCTCTTTTTAAATACAGATTTTTTTTTTAATTCATACACAGGTTCTATTCTCTTGCTCTTCCACTTTCTCTTACTTTTTCAAATTATGCTTAATTGGGTTAAAGCTTTCCTGAGAAAATAAGGTGGCTGTATTCTCCTGGGATGCCCTCCATTTCCATTCTGTTGCTATGAAAATACTCATCTCACATCTCAAATAGGTGGGCTGGCTGTTAGAAAAAAGTAAGCAGCTCAGTGATCCAGTAGCCTAAGGGAAATTAAGAGAAAGCCAGGTCTTTTGTAAATGCCAGAAATAGGACTCTGTCTACTCTAGTTTCTTGTCTGTTTTAAATAAAAGAACCGCACTAGGGATAAAATATTCAACTTTTAACTTGGTCTCTGTTCCATGCAGGTACACACTTTGGTTGATGCGGAGATTCCCACTGCTGCTGCCTACCTGATTAATGAGTGTTTCCAGGTACTTTGATTGGTCTTTACTTCTTTCAAGTACCAGAGGAAACTTCCGTTTTTCCAGTACTATTATTTTCAAATATTGGTAAACTGTTATCACATAGATGTATCTGAATACTAGGAACTGCCCTTGCTCTTTCCTGTTATGTATCCATTTGTTCTCCCAATTTCAAAGAGGGGGTGCATAAAAATGAACACTTCTCTTTAATCCCTGGTTATGTTATGTCTGCATTATCTCTTGATATCATCTTTCAATAGTGTCCAATTAACATATTTAATACAAAATGTCTCAAAAAGCTTGTATGTGGAAAGCAGCATTATCTATTCCCCAAGATAGTTTCAGGACACCCCTTCTAAATTTATAAATTTGGCTTTTCAGTTTGGTTGGTGCCTAGACAAAAGTTTATATAGTCAAAACTATTGTTTTTCCAGTAGTTATGTCCAGATGAGACTTGGAACATAAAGAGGGCTGAGTGCCAAAGAACTGAAGACTTTGAATTGTGGTGCTGGAGAAGACTCTTGAAAGTCACTTGGACTGAAAGGAGATCAAAACAGTCAATCCTAAAGGAAATCAACCCTGAATATTTATTGGAAGGACCGATGCTGAAGCTGAAACTATAATGTCTTGGCCACCTGATGTGAAGAGCCAACTAATTGGAAAAGATTTTGATGTTGGGAAAAACTGAAGACAAAAGGAGACGGGGACATCAGAGAATAATGGCATTAGATAGCATCACTCACTCAATGGACATGAATTAGAGCAAACTGGGAGATAGTGGAGGATAGAAGAACCTGGCATAATACAGTCTATAGGGTGGCAAAGAGTTACTCAGGACTTAGTGACTGAACAACAACAACAAGGAGAGGCCACTGGATATACAGTCACTTCAGTCATGTCCGACTCTTTGTGACTGCATGTGTCCACAGGATTCTCCAGGTAAAACTACTGGAGTGGTTGCCATTTCCTCCTCCAGGGAATCTTCCCAACCCAGGGGTGGAAGCCATGTCTTCTGTGGCTCCTGCATTACAAGAAAGATTTTTTACCACTGAGACACCTGGTAAGTTCCTATTTTAAAGCTTATATTTGAGTTCATATCATATCTAATGTTCATTCAATATACAAACAAAAAATTATTAACCATGAGTAAATAATACCAACATTTTCTGAATTCACTCATATTTAACAATTTGGAATGATCTTTTATGTTCACTCATGTGGCCAACCTGCTGTGTTACTACACTACCTCTCTGATTTAGGCTTTGACTTTTAATCTTGTTGAAATTATGTTAGTCATGGCTTGTCTCACAAACAGACTATTATTATTTTCTACAAGCTACTAATGTTGTGCTGGAATGAAAAAGTAGGAAGTCAAGAAGCACCTGGAGTGACAGGTAAATTTAGCCTTGGAGTACAGAATGAAGCAGGGCAAAGGCTAATAGAGTTCTGCCAAGAGAACGCACTGGTTATAGCAAACACCCTCATCCAACAACACAAGAGAAGACTCTACACATGGACATCACTGGATGGCCAACATCAAAATCAGATTGATTATATTCTTTACAGCCAAAGACGGAGAAGCTCTATACAGTCAGTAAAAACAAGACCAGGAGCTGACTATGGCTCAGATCATGAACTCCTTATTGCCAAATTCAGACTTAAATTGAAGAGTGGGGAAAACCACTAGATCATTCAGGTATGACCTAAATTAAATCCCTAATGACTATACAGTGGAAATGACAAATAGATTTAAGGGACAAGATCTCATAGAGTGACTGATGAACTATGGACAGAGATTCATGACATTGTACAGGAGACAGGGAGCAAGACCATCTCCAAGAAAAAGAAAAGGAAAAAAGCAAAATGGCTATCTGGGGAGGCCTTACAAATAGCTGTGAAAAGAAGAGAAGCCAAAAGCAAAGGAGAAAAGTAAAGATATACCCATTTGAAGGCAGAGTTCCAAAGAATAGGAAGGAGAGATAAAGACTTCCAAAGTGATCAGTGCAAAGAAATAGAGGAAACAATAGAATGGGAAAGACTAGGGATCTCTTCAAGAAAATTAGAGATACCAAGGGAATTTTTCATGCAAAGATGGGCACAATTAAGACAAAAATTGTATGGACCTAACAGAAGCAGAAGATATTAAGAAGAGGTTGCAAGAATGCACAGAAGAACTGTACAAAAAAGATCTTCACAAACCAGATAATCATGATGAGCCAGACATCCTGGAATATGAAGTTAAGTGGGCCTTAAGAAGCATCATTACAAACAAAGCTAGTGGACATGATGGAATTCCAGTTGAGCTATTTCAAATCCTGAAAGATGATGCTATGAAAGTGCTGCACTCAATATGCCAGCAAATTTGGAAAACTCAGCAGTGGCTACAGGACTGGAAAAGGTCAGTTTTCATTCCAATCCCAAAGAAAGGCAATGCCAAAGAATGCTCAAACTACCGCACAATTGCACTCATCTCACACGCCAGTAAAGTAATGCTCAAAATTCTCCAAGCCAGGTTTCAGCAATATGTGAACCGTGAAATTCCTGATGTTCAAGCTGTTTTTAGAAAAGGCAGAGGAACCAGAGATCAAATTGCCAACATCCACTGGATCATGGAAAAAGCAAGAGAGTTCCAGAAAAACATCTATTTCTGCTTTATTGACTATGCCAAAGCCTTTGACTGTGTGGATCATCGTAAACTGTGGAAAATTCTGAAAGAAATGGGAATACCAGACCACCTGACCTGCGTCTTGAGAAACCTGTTCACAGGTCAGGAAGCAACAGTTAGAACTGGACATGGAACAACAGACTGGTTCCAAATAGGAAAAGGAGTAAGTCAATGCTGTATATTATCACCCTGCTTATTTAACTTATGCAGAGTACATCATGAGAAATGCTGGGCTGGATGAAGCACAAGCTGGAATCAAGATTGCCGGGAGAAATATCAGTAAACTCAGATATGCAGATGACATGACCCTTATGGCAAAAAGTGAAGTAGAACTAAAGAGCCTCTTGATGAAAGTGAAAGAGGAGAGTGAAAAAGATGGCTTAAAGCTCAACATTCAGAAAACTAAGATCATGGCATCTGGTCCCATCACTTCATGGCAAATAGAAGGGGAAACAGTGAAAACAGTGGCAGACTTAATTTTTTGGACTCCAACGTAACTGCAGATGGTGATTGCAGCCATAAAATAAGAAAGATCCTTACTTCTTGGAAGGGAAGTTATGATCAACATGGACAGCATATTAAAAATCAGAGACATTACTTTCTCAACAAATGTCCGTCTAGTCAAGGCTATGTTTTTTCAGAAAGAAGTCATGTATAGATGTGAGAGTTGGACTATAAAGAAAGCTGAGTGCCAAAGAATTGTTGCTTTTGAACTGTGGTGTTGGAGAAGACTCTTGAGAGTCCCTTGGACTGCAAGGAGGTCCAACCAGTCCATCCTAAACATCTAAACACCTAAACACCAGGAGATCAGTCCTGGGTGTTCATTGGAAGGACTGATGTTGAATCTAATACTCCAATACTATGGCCACTTGATGGGAAGAGCTGACTCATTTGAAAAGACCCTGATGCTAGGAAAGATTGTAGGCAGGAGTAGAAGAGAACGACAGAGCATGAGATGGTTGGATGGCATCACTGCCTCAATGGACATGGGTTTGAGTAGACTCCAGAAGTTGATGATAGACAGGTAGGTCTGGCATGCTTCAGTCCATGGGGTCGCAAAGAGTCAGACACAACTGAGTGCCTGAACTGAACTGAACTGATTGCTGTTGTGAGATTGTATCCTAATGTCTATGCCAGAATAACTTTCCTAACTGTAGCTTTCATCATTATAACAAGTGTCTTTCTTAAATATTTTTACTGGTTCCCCCTTACCAATAAAACAAAACCTTTTAAAGATATTTTAATTTCTCTAACCTCCTCTGTTTTTGTATCAAATAAAATGTTTCACATATTGCAAAATTTATTCACCAATAATATTTTTTTTCTTTTTCTTTTTTCCCCCTTTTTTTTTCCACCAATAATCTTAAAGGAGAAAAAATGTATACTGAACCCTCAAATAGAACTGTGATACTTAAAACATTCCACAGAAGGTATCCAACTTCCTTTGAGTAGGTTGTGTGCTTTCTCTATGATCTATGTCTTAGAATTTTGACCTTTTGCTTTTGAGAGTGGCCATGTTTTATTTACACCTCAATTTCCCCAGCTGTAAAATGATATAATATTTCCTCTCTGACAATTACTCTTTCTTTTCTTTTAACACTCAACATTCACTCTAACCATCTAGTACTTTGTGAAGGCATTCATTCTCCCATTGCAGGAAGCATTCAAGGATCTGTTATCTCTCCTTGGTTTCATTATAACCTCTGTCTTTAACTCCATCATATGAGTTCCCACATTGTACTTGCTACTAATTTATTTCACTAACTTTCCCACAAATTTCAATGTAGGGAATCTGTCTTTTATTTCTGTTTTTATCCTAAATAATACAGTTCCTGGTAATAGGTATGTGTTTAATGAAGGCCCAAAGGAAGAAATTAAGTAATTGTTCTGCCTTTGCAGCCTAGTATGTGAGATGTCATGAAAAATGAGTGAAAAGTAAAGAGAAAAAGAATATAAGTATGAAATATCCTGGAAAAAATGTTTAAATCTTGACACAGTCTCTATTACATCTTTGACTATTAAAAAATATTGAACAATAGGCTCAGGTAAATGAAAAGAAAGATCAGGTGATCCTGGTAAAGGTTTGAGTGAACATGTAGACATTCCAAGAATGAAAAGAAATTTATATCAATTTCAGGACAAAAAAAAATTCCATCAGAAATGGCAGTGTATACAGTGGGATTTTTCAGTGCTCCAACAATGCCCAAGGAAGCAATAATAGATGTGAAAATTGTGTGTTTATAACCATAGAGTTTGTAAGTATCAGAGACTGCCTACCTAAGGGAAACAAATTTGAGGTAGCCAATTATTATTGAAAGTAAGTCCTTATTTCTATAAAAGAGGAGGCAACATTAATGGCAATCAACTCAGGAACAATGACAGCTTGGCAAGAGTGAACCTAATCAACTGGAGGTGGTCATGAAACACAGTAATCAAGCAAATAGCTCCTCAGGAAACTAAGGATTCCAAAAAGGTGACGAAAAGGGGGCATGAAGGACTGATCAGAAACATGGCAGTGAAATCATGAAGATAAATGAGAATCAGTATAATGTGGGGGCAAAAAGACCAGTGACTTTCAAACAGATAAAAGCAACATCAAATGATAAGAGAGATGAATTAATATGCACCTGTATGTACCTTGACATTTAGAGTTCAACTTACATTGGTCCAGATACTAGTTGTTGAAGGTTTTAATTCCAGTTGCATCTCCAGTATCCCATGTGATTTTGACAAGTCAGTGGACTTATATGCTCTTGGGTCTTTTGATCTATACAGTTAAAACTTTTGACTAGATTACAACTAAATCTTAACTACTTGAGATTGTTACTTGTCTGACTATTCCGGAGGTGCACAATGCCATGATCTTCGTGATTTCTTTGGAAGCTACACTCAATTGCACTTCCTGGCACAGACAAGTTGTTGAATAGAGAAACAAGTAGAGAAAATGATGAATAATTGATTTTATTCTCTATATTTGGAAATTAATAGCCATAAGATTATATGTATGACTGGCCCTCTGTTGAGTATTGTTTCAAGGGAAACAGAAAACCACTCCCACCCCAACTAAGATCTTAGAGAAGTTCTCTTTTGAAGCGCTAGGGATGAGAGAATTTTGCTGGCAATTTTTTAAACCAATGACCCTATACTAAAATTTATCTCACCATCTCCCTATAGTTGGCAAACAAATGTCACTCTGGCTTGTAAAATATGTTGGTACGAGGGGTTAAGTTGGTACAAGCTTATTGCTAGACACATCTATATATGTTTAGGGAAGCATTAGAGAAGAGAAAGTAGTATCTTACTTCTATTTTTACCAGAGGCCGGAAATAGTTTTTACCTTTTTGTGTAGCTATTAATAAAATGGTACCCTGAGTCCTACTCTGCAACAGGTTAGCAATTCCCTTTCAGCCATGTCAGTGCTGCTTTACTATAATACCATTCAAATTTTAACTTTAGAGCTTTATCATTGTTATTAATATTACCTTAACCTTTGAATGCAATAATAAGTAGCAGGCATCATGCATGCATGCATGTTTAGCCGCTCAGTCATGTCCGACTCTTTGCCACCCTTTGGACTGTAGACCACTGGGCTTCTCAGTCCTTGGCATTTTTCAGGCAAGTATACTGAAGTGGGTTGCCATTTTCCTCCTCCAAGGGATTTTCCTGACCTAAGGATTGAACCTGGGTCTCCTGTGTCTCCTGCATTCCAAGCATATTCTTGATCTGCTGAGCCATCAGAAAGCCCAGCAGTCATCATACATAGTATCTAATACTCAGAAGTCATTCAAAAAATAACTACTATTATAAAGGGATATATAATTATCAAGATTCTTTTTCAAGAAAGGAAATTAAATTTCACAGAAATTAAGTATACTTCATGTTACTAATATTCTCACTTCTCCAGAAATGTTCTATATTTGCATAAGTGATTTTATTACCAATTAGCATACAAAATGAGAAATGTTCTTTAAGTATCTTGATAAACTTTATCAATAATTTTATGTCAATGTTTTGTGAGGCTAAAAAAGTTATGTCAGTTGCAAAGCCTAAATTAATACCCATATTTTTACTGGTGGCTCAGATGGTAAAGAATCTGCCTGCATTGTTTCTTCCCAATTCTATAAAGAAGGTCCCCTCTTCTGAGGAAAAATAAGAGGAGAGATTTGAATGGCATCTCTGTTGGTGGAAAAATCTTGGTGCTGGCCCTTGATTCTTTGTTAGAGGTCTTCTTGCCATTTCACTGTCTTTCTCTAATATATCTTATGCAAATCTGCAAGATTAATCTCCCCAAACATAGTTTGTGTCTTGAACCTTTTTGCTCAAAATCTTCAATAGTTCTGCATAGCTGGCAGAATAATCTGTTAACACATAGAATGGAAGACTGGCTCTGAGTGAACTATCCTCAGGGAATGTATTCAGCTTACCAGTCATTTGAGACACAAATCTGTATGTGTGTTTATCCTGTTATTGGCCTCCACTGGAACACTTCCAAGGGCAGGAAACTGTATACCTACTCTGTTTATACTCTATTTTGTTACTTAGATTGTCCTCCTACTTGTTAAAAAATGTCTCATTGCTACTAAAGAGTCAGACAACATAAATCAAATTCTTATATATATATATATATATATATACACACACACACACACAATAGATCAATATTCTGGATCCCACAGACCTTTTAAACCTCTATCCTTCCTTCTAATTCAGGTGTTTCTCCAATCGGTTTTTACTTCTGCAGTCCTTAGTCACAATCAAAACTCGATTTAATGTGGCTCTTTCCATAATCTTCTAGTTCCTTCTTTCACAGAGAAGCACTTTTTCTCTTTTCTGTACACTGTGAATGTGGCACTTTCCAATTTTGACTGCTCTCCTATTCTGCTTATTACTTTGTATCTTTACTTATAGAAACATTTTACAACATGTGATCCATGAAGCAATACTCTCATAAATTGTCCATAGGGGTTATGTGGAAAAAATACATTAAAAAATAAACATTTATTTCCAACCCATGAAATGGATTCTAGTTACAGATGATCCTAGAGTACTCAGTGGAGTTTCAGTTTGTGAATTTTTAAGGAATGGATGAGAAGCATGGTGGGTATTTTTTCTAAACAGATTTAACCATAGAACTCTGGGTTTCATAAAATTGGATTTCTCATGGCAGATTCTTTGGAATATATTGACTAATAATTATTTATAACAATATCTCATCTCCCTTACTAGAATAAGAAATTTTTAATGGCCTTGTACACATCTTAAACATCTTTGTTACTGCCACAGGAACTTACATGCTGCCAAGTATATGGCAGGTATCAAAAATGATTGAATTAATCAACTGAATTAAAAAATCAGTAAGCTACAGATGAATTTCCCATCCTTGTTGAATTATTATAGAGATATGATAGTTCCTTTCATTACAAAATTTTTATGGAAATAAAGCTAATAATTTTCTTTTAAATCTTATGTTTTTTGCTATTTTCTTCCTGTTCTTTTATTCTCATTTTTTAATTTTATCACTCTTCAATATATAAAAAATATTTAAGTACCTGCTATGTGTTGGGAGACAAACACCATCTTTTACATGCACTATGACCATTACTGTCCTCAATAGGTTTATGATTTAGAGATTATTATCTTAATTTAAAGGTATGAGAATTGGATTCAGAGAAGTTAAATTAATTCCCTAAGAATTTACAACTAGTAAATAGTGTGACCAGAATCCAAACCACCAGATATCTGAGTCCAAATTTCACTCATCTTCCTGCCTAACCATTCTTCTGAAGTATGTAATTGTGCTTCCTTTTCATGAGTGTTGAACATAGAGATATCATGGATATCAAATAAAATGTAAATGCCTTCTTGTATACAAATGGTGGAATTCTGAGCCAACAAACAGTGATAGGTGAAATCAAAGATTCTACTGATATACTTTATCCAACTTTTCCAAAGTCTGTTTTTCATATATAACTTTTACCAGAAACCAGACCAAGGTCATGTAGAATCATGAGGATGAAGAAAGGTTTCTGTCAACTCAGCTTCTCCAGGATGTCAGATGCTCCTGGAAAATGGTATGCATGTCAAGAATTGCATGACTTGAACTTTTCATTTAGGTTTAAGTTTCTTGTTCTAGAAGGAAGTTTCTATGAAACGTATAAATACACTCACTTTTATTTTTTTATTATTACAATGTGGTGATTTCTGCTGTACAACAATGTGAATAAACCATAATTACACAGATATCCTTTTCCTCTGCGCCTTCCTTCTCTCCCCATCACACTCTTCTAGGTCATTACAGAGTGCCAGACTGGGCTTCCTGTGTTATACAGCAACTTCTCACCAGCTATCCATTTTACATTTGATCCTGTATATATGTGGATGCTAGTTTCTCCATTCATTTCACTCTTTCCTCCCTCACTGTGTTCACAAGTCTAATCTCTACATCTGTGTCTCCATTCATTCCCTGCAAACAGGTTCATCTTTACCATTTTTATAGATTCCACGTCAGATCACATCAGATCAGTCACTCAGTCGTGTCTGACTCTTTGCGACCCCATGAATCGCGGCATGCCAGGCCTTCATGTCCATCACCAACTCCCGGAGTTCACTCAGACTCACGTCCATAGAGTCAGTGATGCCATCCAGCCATCTCATCCTCTGTCATCCACTTCTCCTCCTGCCCCCAATCCCTCCCAGCATCAGAGTCTTTTCCAGTGAGTCAACTCTTCACATGAGGTGGCCAAAGTACTGGAGTTTCAGCTTTAGCATCATTCCTTCCAAAGAAATCCCAGGGCTGATCTCCTTCAGAATGGACTGGTTGGATCTCCTTGAAGTCCAAGGGACTCTCAACAGTCTTCTCCAACACCACAGTTCAAAGGCATCAATTCTTCAGCACTCAACCTTCTTCACAGTCCAACTCTCACATCCATACATGACCACAGGAAAAACCATAGCCTTGACTAGACGCACCTTTGTTGGCAAAGTAACATCTCTGCTTTTGAATATGCTATCTAGGTTGGTCATAACTTTCCTTACAAGGAGTAAGCATCTTTTAATTTCATGGCTGCAGTCACCATCTGCAGTGATTTTGGAGCCAGAAAAATAAAGTCTGACACTGTTTCCACTGTTTCCCCATCTATTTCCAATAAAGTGGTGGGACCAGATGCCATGATCTTCGTTTTCTGAATGTTGAGCTTTAAGCCAACTTTTTCACTCTACACTTTCACTTTCATCAAGAGGCTTTTTAGTTCCTCTTCACTTTCTGCCATAAGGGTGGTGTCATCTGCATATCTGAGGTGATTGACATTTCTCCCGGCAATCTTGATTCCAGCTTGTGTTTCTTCCCGTCCAGCGTTTCTCATGATGTACTCTGCATATAAGTTAAATAAAAAGGGTGACAATATACAGCCTCAACGTACTCCTTTTCCTATTTGGAACCAGTCTGTTGTTCCATGTCCAGTTCTCACTGTTGCTTCCTGACCTGCATACAAATTTCTCAAGAGCCAGATCAGGTGTTCTGGTATTCCCATCTCTTTCAGAATTTTCCACAGTTGTGGATTGTGATCCACACAGTCAAAGGCTTTGGCATAGTCAATAAAGCAGAAATAGATGTTCTTCTGGAAATCTCTTGCTTTTTCCATGATCCAGGGGATGTTGGCAATTTGATCTCTGGTTCCTCTGCCTTTTCTAAAACCAGCTTGAACATGTGGAAGTTCACGGTTCACATATTGCTGAAGCCTGGCTTGGAGAATTTTGAGCATTACTTTACTGGCATGTGAGATGAGTGCAATTGTGCGGTAGTTTGAGCATTCTTTGGCATTGCCTTTCTTTGGGATTGGAATGAAAACTGACCTTTTCCTGTCCTGTGGCCACTGCTGAGTTTTCCAAATTTGCTGGCATATTGAGTGCAGCACTTTCACAGCATCATCTTTCAGGATTTGGAATAGCTCAACTGGAATTCCATCACCTGCACTAGCTTTGTTCATAGTGATGCTTTCTAAGGCCCACTTGACTTCACATTCCAGGATGTCTGGCTCTAGGTCAGTGATCACACCATCATGATTATCTGGGTCGTGAAGATCTTTTTTGCACAGTTCTTCTGTGTATTCTTGCCATGTCTTCTTAATATCTTCTGCTTCTGTTAGGTCCACACCATTTCTGTCTTTTATCGAGCTCATCTTTGCATGAAATATTCCTTTGGTATCTCTGATTTTCTTGAAGAGATCCCTATCTTTCCCATTCTGTTGTTTTCCTCTATTTCTTTGCATTGATCACTGAAGAAGGCTTTCTTATCTCTTCTTGCTATTCTTTGGAACGCTGCATTCAGATGTTTATATCTGTCCTTTTCTCCTTTGCTTTTCACTTCTCTTCTTTTCACAGCTATTTGTAAGGCCTCCCCAGACAGCCATTTTGCTTTTTTGCATTTCTTTTCCATGGGGATGGTCTTGATCCCTGTCTCCTGTACAATGTCACAAATCTCATTCCATAGCTCATCAGGCACTCTATCTATCAGATCTAGGCCCTTAAATCTATTTCTCACTTCCACTGTATAATCATAAGGGATTTGATTTGGGTCATACCTGAATGATCTAGTGGTTTTCCCTACTTTCTTCAATTTAAGTCTGAATTTGGCAATACGGAGTTCATGGTGTGAGCCACAGTCAGCTCCTGGTCTTGTTTTTGCTGACTATATAGAGTTTCTCCATCTTTGGCTGCAAAGAATATAATCAATCTGATTTCGGTATTGACCATCTGGCGATGTCCATGTATAGAGTCTTTTCTTGTGTTTTGGAAGAGGGTATTTGTTATGACCACTGCATTTTCTTGGCAAAACTCTATCAGTCTTTGCCCTGCTTCATTCCGTATTCCAAGGCCAAATTTGCCTGTTACTCCAGGTGTTTCTTGACTTCCTACTTTTGCATTACAGTCCCCTATAATGAAAAGGACATCTTTTTTGGGTGTTAGTTCTAAAAGGTCTTGTAGGTCTTCATGGAACCATTCAACTTCAGCTTCTTCAGGATTACTGGTTGGGGCATAGACTTGGATTACTGTGATATTGAAGGGTTTGCCTTGGAAATGAACAGAGATCATTCTGTTGTTTTTGAGATTGCATCCAAGTACTGCATTTTGGACTCTTTTGTTCACCATGATGGCCACTCCATTTCTTCTGAGGGATTCCTGCCTGCAGTAGTAGATATAATGGTCATCTGAGTTAAATTCACCCATTCCAGTCCATTTCAGTTCGCTGATTCCTAGAATGTCGACATTCACTCTTGCCATTTCTTGTTTGACCACTTCCAATTTGCCTTGATTCATGGACCTGACATTCCAGGTTCCTATGCAATAATGCTCTTTACAGCATTGGACCTTGCTTCTATCACCAGTCACATCCACAGCTGCGTATTGTTTTTACTTTGGCTGCATCCCTTCATTCTTTCTGGAGTTATTTCTCCACTGGTCTCCAGTAGCATATTGGGCACCTACTGACCTGGGGAGTTTCTTTTTCAGTATCCTATCACTTTGCCTTTTCATACTGTTCATGGTTCTCAAGGCAAGAATACTGAAGTGGTTTGCCATTCCCTTCTCCAGTGGACCACATTCTGTCAAATCTCTCCACCATGACCTGCCTATCTTGGGTTGCCCCACGGGCATGGCTTAATTTCATTGAGTTAGACAAAGCTGTGGTCCTAGTGTGATTAGATTGACTAGTTTTCTGTGAGTATGGTTTCAGTGATTCCATGTATATGCATTTATATATGATATTTGTTTTTCTCTTTCTGACTTACTTCTCTCTGTATAACAAACCCTAGGTTCATCTGTTGGGGGCCAGAGTGAGGTACTCCACCCATGACAAAGGTCATGAGGAAGGAGGCTCGACATACGCAAAGGCGGGATCGAGCCTCAGGAGTCCCCCTGGAACTCCTCGAGCATCTACCCCCATTACCAGAGCCTGCCTACTTTACTACTTTGTGCTCTCACCTACATCTCTGACTTTACGGGGGGCTGTCCCCCACCACCTCTTTCGGAGAAGGAGTTAACCTAGAGCTCCAGTTAATAATAATTCCTGGGCGTGATAAGAGTGTTTTAACCTACAAACTCCTCTGAAGGTTCTCTAGCCTGCCTGACAGGCTTGTCCGGCCACATGTGACTGCTCACAGCCTCCCAACCGTGAGAGGCACGAGATGCTTTAAACCTTCTAAAAACAGGTTCCTTAGAAAAGTTAGAAAACTATTAGTGTAAGTATAATGGGCTGATTAGAAATTGTATTGGTGAAGGGTTTTTCATTTGTTGCGCCAATGTTCATTGCTAAGTCTCCACATCCCCTGCCCTTACACACATTAATGAATATATAGAAGAAATAAGTATTAACCTTTGATATTAATCACGTTAGACCTTAGGCTAAGTAAATTCTTTCCTTAACTAAAACCCACTACACCCTCACCCTATAGGAATGTAACTTTATTTGGGTGGTGTCTGTTTTAAGAATAATCATCCCTGGAGAAATAAGTGTCCTGGTTGACTGACCACTGTCACAAGGAGAGGGTCATAAATTGTCAGCAGGGCCCCTGGCCAGAAGATGATGTAACACCCCTAAGACCTCTGTATACATTTGTATGAAGCACCTGACTTTGATAAAAGTCAGGACTGCTGACCTCGCGTGACTTTTGCATAACATCTCAGTGTATAAAAGTAGACCATGGAAAATAAAGAATTGGGATCAGTTTCTCGAAATACTGGTCTCCCCATGTCGCTCTCTCTCTCACTCTGGCTGAGTCTCCATCTGGAGCGCGGAACCCGCCATGCTTACTAATTATGCCTGGGCTTCTAAGATCCGACCGGGGAGGCCTCAGTGTCTCCTCTCCTTCGGGAGAACGGAAGGACGCCTGCGGCCTACGTAAGTGGTGCAAACTTCTTGTCTTGAAGTTTTATTGGTCTCCCGCGTAAACCAAGCTACTCAGCCTTTTTTCTCCACTGAATTTTCCTACTGAGCTATCCTCATCCTATTACTCTTTATATCTTTGATAAAATATTTAAATAAATAGGTCGCCCACGCCGTCCCCGCTTCGAATACCCTGGATCAGCTGGGGCAGGACCCCAGCAGTGGTCCTAGTGTGATTAGATTGACTAGTTTTCTGTGAGTATGGTTTCAGTGATTCCATGTATATGCATTTATATATGATATTTGTTTTTCTCTTTCTGACTTACTTCTCTCTGTATAACAAACCCTAGGTTCATCCATCTTACTAGAAGTGACTCAAATGCCTTCTTTTTGTGGCTGAGTGGTATTCCATTGTATATATGCACTACATCTTCTTTATCTATTCATTTGTCAATGGACATCTAGATTGCTTCACTTTTATAATTTATGAGTACTGTATTAATCACAAGCATACAGATTAACAAAACTACTAGAAATTAGTTACTGAAACTCCTAACAGTGCTTCTTTTTAAGCCTTATTAGTAGCCTATTAATCCATAATTATATAAATAACAATGTGAGATTTTGCTTTACAAAGGCTTTTTGTGTCCATTTATAATATATTAATCTGAATATACATTGGAAGGACTGATGCTGAAGCTGAAACTCCAAAACTTTGGTCACCTGATGCAAAGAACTGACTCATTTGAAAAGACCCTGATGCTGGGAAAGATTGAAGGTGTGAGCAGAAGGGGACAACAGAGGATGAGATGATTGGATGGCATCACCAACTTAATAGACATGAGTTTGAGTAAACTCTGGGAGTTGGTGATGGACAGGGAGGCCTGGCATGCTGCAGTCCATGGGGTCGCAAAGAGTTGGACATGACTAAATGGCTGGACTGAACTGAATATTAATTCTCAAATTGGGAAACAGAAGCCAAGAGTGAGTGGTATGTCAACAGTGACAGAAATAGCAACAGAAAACTTGAAGAAGAGCCAGATTTTCTAACTCTATGAACATTCTTTACCTAATACCCTGAAAAGGACAGAAGTTAGAGGAGTGGAAAGGAAGTGATTGGTTTATGCTATTGATTGAAGGGAATTAAATTGTTTTCCTCTCTCTCCCAATATACATAAAAAAGTTCTATAATTATTTCATACTTCCTAAATACATGATTTATTAGAGCTTTATAAAAACATCGCAAAATTCACATCCCACAGAACAAGAAATATATTTGAGATCTGAAGATTAAAAAAGGGCTGAGTAGTTTCATTATACAAACCAATTAAGTTGAGAAAAGTGATCTTAGGCTATTTCTTCAGCATAGAAGCTCATGTTCTTTACCTGGTGAAGTGATTTCTCTGTGCACAACAGAATACCTCAGAGGATTGCACTTGATCCAAAAATGGCCAGCTGATAGATTGAAAACATGAGTTTGTTTGATTTGAGAACTTTGCCCAATAGGCAAGACAGCAGCTAAGTCAAAGTGGTTTATTTCTCTTCACATGTTTAAAATGAGTTAGTATATCAGGCATTGTGTCAATAAAAATCTTTGTTTCATTCGATATAAAGACTGTTTTGATGGTACTTGGATAGATGAAAGACAGAGCTCTTCATTTCTCAGAGCTCCAAGTGAGAGACCACCAGACTGGGCCACATAGGGATTTGTGCCCAAGGACAGGGTAACAGCAAGCTGGAGCCGTAGGAAACAATCTGTATGGCAAATGGAGTACATGGAGTGTGGCTAGCCTGGCTTCTCGGGATCCCTGAGCATTGTCTAATTGGAAAAATAGGAAGCAGGGCTTAGTTGTCTCATGTTCATTCCTAGAGCTCCTAGTGTCAGTGCATAGTGGTCCCAGAGTATGAGAGCCTGATGAGGGAAAGTGTTTTGAGTTTGGACTTAATTACCTGCTCTAGAAAAGGAACTGACAGGCTTCTAACCAGGACCTGAAAATGAAGTCAAAACAACATTGAAAAATATAATAAATAGCTTTTAAAAAATTTTAAATCAAATTGTAACAACCAACTCTAAAATTTCATTGTCTTAAAATAATGAACACCTTCTCCTGCTCATGCACCTGTGGTTTAGCTGGAGTAGTTCTGCTGATCTTGGCTGAGCTAATGTTCAGCTTGACTCCCCTGTACTGGTTTACTTCTGTCTGCTGGGTAGGTGTTTCGGTCTTTGAAAACCTGAAGGACACATGAGTAGGTTTCTCTCCTGGCAATAGCAGAAGCACCAGAGAGAAGACACAGTTACATAAGTATACTTTAAGCCACAATTTGTATCAAATTTGCTAAAATCTGACTGGGTAGAAGGTCACACACCCTGCCTTTGGTAGGAAAAATTGAAAAGTCACATGGGAAAAGGCCTAGATACAGAAAGGGTGAGGAATTAGGAACAATAATTAATCTGCTACAGATAAAAATGAAACAAGGGGAAGGGAAAGAAATTGAAGATACAAGTGGTGATTGATGGCAAGAATGAGGACAGGAGTAGGGAGATGCAGTTCAAAGGATGTTGTGCATGCAGAAATCCCATGGAGGACTTTAGGGTCTCCTGAGAAGGTGATAAAGTAGCATACTCTCCAGCACCAAGCATCCTGAATGACTTTCCAAATATTAGTTTCCTGATGTCCTGTCATACTTAAGGCTTGACATTGTTATCTTTCTTGTATGTCCTGGGGAACAGCTTCAAACATGATCTTTCTGTTTCCATATTTCTGAATGTATCTTTCTTTTAATAAGAAAAGATATGATCTTTAATAGAGCATAGCTGATACAACCCTGAGGTTCTATATTTGAGCTTGAATTCCAAGCCCTTCTTTTGAGTAAAAAGGATGCTGGAACAGAGACAGGAATTGCATTCCTGTGCCACATTCCTCTCGGAGAAGGCAATGGCAACCCACTCCAGTACACTTAGCCTGGAAAATCCCATGGACAGAGGAGCCTGGTAGGCTGCTGTCTATGGGGTCGCATAGAGTCGGACACGACTGAGCGACTTCACTTTCACTTTTCATTTTTCATGCATTGGAGAAGGAAATGGCAACCCACTCCAGTGTTCTTGCCTGGAGAATCCCAGGGACTAGGGAGCCTGTTGGGCTGCCGTCTATGGGGTCGCACAGAGTCGGACACGACTGAAGCGCCTTAGCAGCAGCAGCAGCAGCAGCAGCAGCAGCAGCCGCCACATTCCTCTATACCTTCTTTTATATTCCCTCTTCGTTACTCTTCTTCCTGTCATCAGTACTATTAGCTGTCCCCATTTCTCCTTCCTGTTAATTTAATCCCATTTCCTCTCACCTTTTCTTTTGGCCTTTCATTCCACCACTGCCTGTGTTCTTCCACATCATTCTTTACCTCTTTCCCTATATTATCCTATGTCTTTTCCTTTTCATCCACTCCATTCTAGCTCACTCCTCAATGTTTTTTCCAACTCCATACATTTTATCTTACCTTTTCTTCCTACTTCTCAAAGAAAGTGAAAGAAAGTGAAGTCACTCAGTCATGTCTGACTCTTTGCAACCCCATGGACTGTAGCCTACAAGGCTCCTCCCTCCATGGGATTCTCCAGGCAAGAGTACTGGAGTTGCCATTTCCTTCTCCAGGGGATCTTCCCAAAGGGTCCCTTACAAAATCAAGTTAATGGGAGAAAATCATTAAGGTTGCTTTTACATGCTTGTACATGCTTAAGATTCTGAGGACACAGTTCTTATTTCCTCAAAGTATAGGTGGACATTTCATTCTCTGCCCAACTCTGTCCACTTATCATCAAGAAGAATGACTGTCACTGTAATTGCTGCCTAACCGGATGGCAGGTACGTCAGCAGCAGGAGGGAACATTTTAAATCACTGCAAACTTAGAAGCATGTAGCTGGGGAGAAAAGGTAAAAATATTTCTAATTTCCCAGGTGTGCTGGCATCACCGAAAGAAAAAAAGAAGATTAAACAAAAGTGATTATGACTGAATTGGTCATTGGTCTTCAGAGTCAGGTTAAAGAGAATCACCATAGCTTCAGAAAAAAGTTTTAACCTTCACCACCACTCTGGTGGTGTCTTTGCAGAAAGAACAAGCTTTTGTTATTCCCTTAGACCAGATACCTTTCATATTTAATGTCACAAGCAAGCTACATCTCTTCCTGCTGTAACAGAGCCCTATAATTACTGTTATTAATCTTAAAATCACGGGCTCTAATTTCAAAGGCTTCTTGTAACCTAAAGTCTTTCAAAACATAATGGCACAGAAAGTAAATCACCCTTTCCAAGTGGTGTCTTTGCTTGGTAAATGTCAGCACTAAGAAGAATATAAACATATTCCCCAAACAGGTAACATAAAGTGGGAAATGACACAGTATCAACCATAAACATGTCTTTGCCAAGGCCTTACTTAAAAATGCTGTTGCTCAAGAACTTGAGAGAAGCCTTTCAAGTTGTTTTTTTTTTTTTTTTTTTAAATCAATACAACTGCAGAAACTCTACTTGGCTGGCAGTTTGAGCCATGTCTATTGCATTTCCCCGTGGCACTCCCTTTCCTCCTTTATCACTCTCACCTCTTTCCAGGAACTGTTCTATCACTGGGATGAAACAAACTCCCCTCTGTGCCAATCAGCACAGTGTGAGCCTTCTCTGAAGGAAAGCCAACCCTCCTTTCTAAAGGACTCTATATCCTGCCTGCCCTGAGCCATGTAAAGGCATTTCAGTCCCTCACATGGCAAGTGAACATATGCATGCGTGTCTGTGTGTGCATATTAAAATTCACTCTAAAAGGATAGTAGACTTTGAGCTACTATCAACCGCCAGTGCCACTTAGTAAATTAACTCATTTAATTAGAAGCATCAAAGAGCAAGACTGAGAAGGGAATAGGAGAAGTAGCAGACAAATATTCAGGTAGGGGAGACAAGGAAGAAATCTGGAAAATGGGAAATGACCCTGACATGAAAAGAAGGAGTAGAGGGGAATTCATTGGAGGATGAGGATCCAGTGATCCCTCACATCCTTAGCAGCAGCAGCAGCAGCACATCCTTTTCTCTCATTGCAGCTCCCTGGTGAGTCAAGTCACCTTGACTGCCTGCCCTATGATGTCATTAAGTGCCTGTCTGTCTTAGCTGACTATCTTGAATATGACTCCTTGCCAGTATACATTCCATTTCAGATTGGGTGCACTGTGTTTTCTGTATCCCATTCATTCATTCGCATTCATTACCCCTTACCCCACGGTAGGCAGCCTTCATCTATTGCTAATAGTTGCAGTTGTGACAGTATGCATTCACATCTTAACTAGACAATTCATGTTGAAGAGGAAGTAGGATGTTGTCATTGGAAATGACAGGGAAAAACTCTCAAACTCTTCAAAGCCAACAAGTCATGTACTTAGAGATTTGACTACACTGTCTACCTCCTAATACTTACTGAGGAATGATAAAATGCAGAAACACTCAAACCATAGTATTGTGTCTGATGGTGGTGAGGAAGGGGGGAAGCTAGAAATTTGATTGGATCGGCTGTTTGGGACATGGATCGATATGTTGAGATCTTCAAGTTTTCATTAAAAATGAGAAAGACAATTGAGTTATTATTGGTAGTGGTAATGTTGATACAGTTTAAGATTACTGTCTACATTTAAACAAGCACTATGTGAGGGTTTAGTTTAAAAATAAGGATATTTTTGCTAGAGAAAATGCAAACATGGGCACAAATATGAGGTACAGCCATTTGGAACATGGATCACTGGCTGGGGAAGGAAGGAATGAACGAAGGCAAAGGGAAGAATGTGCCATGAATCAGGAAAGCAGTTTATAATTTAATCATACATGATTGTTATTCAATTCTAAGGAGAAATGTTGGTGTATTTAAATGAATGATAGATTTACAGAGGCAAGAAGTGAAATAATAATGGTATTTCTTTGGGAAACATTTTTTCTTCACAGCATACATAAAACAAAAATGTTATAAACAGTTTTGCAGATAAAGTTTAATGATATTTTAGAGTCGTTTTGCCTGTACACTAGATAATAAGCATGAGATTTAGTCTGAATTGTCGGATTTCCGTGTTCATCTGCTGCAAATCTTAGCTGGCTATATATGTTGATTCAGTCTTTTCATTTATATTGGAATTTAGATTGATATTAAAGTTCTCATGTACAATCTCATACATTAAATTTACCCACCTATTTTCAATTTTTTTTTCTTTCTTCTTATCTTTTGCATTGAATTTTCTCTGAAATTTTTAACTCCTTAGCTGAGAATAACAGATTATTTTTCTGTATTTATTTGTTCCAGTGAGTATCTCCATCTTTTATGAATTCTATCAATTTAATGTCGTATTTTTTTCTCCAATTTACTTAAGTCCTTTTATTTTTTGGTAAGTGTTTCATATAAAATTGTCAGTTCAGTTCAGTCACTCAGTCATGTCCTACTCTTTGCAACCCCATGAACTGCAGCAAGCCAGGTCTCCCTGTCCATCACCAACTCCCGGAGTTCACCCAGATTCACGTCCATCAAGGCAATGATGCCATCCAGCCATCTCATCCTCTGTCGTCCCCTTCTCCTCCTGCCCCCAATCCCTCCCAGCATCAGAGTCTGTTCCAATGAGTCAAATCTTCACATGAGGTGGCCAAAGTATTGGAGTTTCAGCTTTAGCATCATTCCTTCCAAAGAAATGCCAGGGCTGATCTCCTTCAGAATGGACTGGTTGGATCTCCTTGCAGTCCAAGGGACTCTCAAGAGTCTTCTCCAACACCACAGTTCAAAGGCATCAATTCTTCGGTGCTCAGCTTTCTTCACAGTCCAACTCTCACATCCATACATGACCACTGGAAAAACCAAAGCCTTGACTAGATGGACCTTTGTTGGCAAAGTAATGTCTCTGCTTTTCAATATGCTATCTAGGTTGATCATAACTTTTCTTCCAAGGAGCGAGCATCTTTTAATTTCATGGCTGCAGTCACCATCTGCAGTGATTTTGGAGCCCAAAAAAATAAAGTCTGACACTGTTTCTATTGTTTCCCCATCTATTTCCCATGAAGTGATGGGACCAGATGCCATGATCTTAGTTTTCTTTTTTTTTTTAATTTTATTTTATTTTTAAACTTTACATAATTGTATTAGTTTTGCCAAATATTTAAGCCAACTTTTTCACTCTCCTCTTTCACCTTCAACAAGAGGCTTTTTAGTTCCTCTTCTCTTTCTGCCATAAGGGTGGTGTCATCTGCATATCTGAGGTTATTGATATTTCTCCTGGCAATCTTGATGCCAGCTTGCACTTCTTCCAGCCCAGCATTTCTCATGATGTACTCTGCATATAGGTTAAATAAGCAGGGTGACAATCTACAGCCTTGACGTACTCCTTTTCCTATTTGGAACCAGTCTGTTGTTCCATGTCCAGTTCTCACTGTTGCTTCCGGACCTGCATACACATTTCTCAAGAGGCAGGTCAGGTGGTCTGGTATTCCCATCTCTTTCAGAATTTTCCACAGTTGATTGTGATCCACACAGTCAAAGGCTTTGGCATAGTCAATAAAGCAGAAATAGATGTTTTATTGGAACTCTCTTGCTTTTTCCATGATCCAGTGGATGTTGGCAATTTGATCTCTGGTTCCTCTGCCTTTTCTAAAACCAGCTTGAACATGTGGAAGTTCACAGTTCATGTATTGCTGAAGCCTGGACTGGAGAATTTTGAGCATTACTTTACTGGCATGTGAGATGAGTGCAATTGTGTGGTAGTTTGAGCATTCTTTGGCATTGCCTTTCTTTGGGATTGGAATAAAAACTAACCTTTTCCAGTTCTATGGCCACTGCTGAGTTTTCCAAATTTGCTGGCAAATTGAGTGCAGCACTTTCACAGCATCATCTTTCAGGATTTGGAATAGCTCTACTGGAATTCCATCACCTCCACTAGCTTTGTTTGTAGTGATGCTTTCTAAGGCCCACTTGACTTCACATTCCAGGATGTCTGCTCTAGGTCAGTGATCACACCATTGTGAGTATCTGGGTCGTGAAGATCTTTTTTATACAGTTCTTCTGTGTATTCTTGCCACCTCTTCTTAATATCTTCTGCTTCTGTTAGGTCCATACCATTTCTGTCCTTTATCGGGCCCATCTTTGCATGAAATGTTCCCTTGGTATCTCTAATTTTCTTGATGAGATCTCTAGTCTTTCCCATTCTGTTGTTTTCCTCTATCTTTGCATTGATCACTGAGGAAGGCTTTCTTATCTCTCCTTGCTATTCTTTGGAACTCTGCACAAAATTGTCAAGGGCTTAATATTTTTTGCTCAAAAATTTCTTTATTTTTATTTCCCCAAGAAAATGAGCATAATATGAGCAGATAAACACAAAGTTTGACATCTAGTTAGTCTGAGTCTTTGTTTCCTTACTAAATGTTAATACTTAGATGATATATCATTAAATTTTGCTCAACTTATCTGTAAAAATGAACAGACATCATATTGTCCTTCTAAGCTCACAACATTTGTTCAAAAATAATAATTACGTAAAAATGTATTACAAGCTACCAAGTCAATCACACACCGGTATGTACACAATCAAATACCATCTATATGTATCTGATTTTTTAATAACTTTAACGAATATATTGTATATGTAATTATTTTTATTGACTCAGAAACTATTTGAAATCTCAATTTTATTATAATTTTTATGATCTTTGAAGTCAACATTTCATATTTTCAAAATCAAGTTTATATTTCAACAATGCATTCTCTCACATTATATGATACATGCCAGATGTAATAATAGATCACCAGAGCTATCAGGATGTGAAATTATGTAGAAACTGGGTACTCAGTTTTTTAGGAGTAAAGAAAACAAAACTCACTGAGGCCAAAAA
Organism: Bos taurus; assembly: GCF_002263795.3. Taxonomy (NCBI): domain Eukaryota; kingdom Metazoa; phylum Chordata; class Mammalia; order Artiodactyla; family Bovidae; genus Bos; species Bos taurus. Next base: position 51,320,476 of record NC_037338.1, on the reverse strand, counting down.
ATTTACCAGAGCTTATAGTTTTGAGCTAATTTTTGTCACTCCAAAATTTATGTGTTGAAGCTCTAGTCTCTCAGTCCTTCAGATTGTGGCCATATTTTTGACATTTTTTTTCCAAGAGATAAGTTAAAATGATATCATTAGGGGATTTTCCTGGTGGTCCAGTGGTTAAGCATCTGCTTTCCAATGCAGAGGACAGGGGATCAAGAATCAATCCTTGATCCTGGAAGATCCAATATGGTGCAGAGCAACGAAGGCCATGTACTGCAACTACTGAGCCTGTGCCCTAGAGCCTTCAAGCTGCAACTACCAAAGCCCATGTATCTAGAGCCCATGCTCTGCAATTAGAGAAGCCACTGCAATAAATTTCCACACTGCAACTAGAGAGTAACCCCACTCACATCAACTAGGGAAAGCCCAGGCACAGCAACAAAGATCCAGTGAGGTAAAAAATAAATAAATAAATTTTTAAAAATTTAAAAATTGAAGTGATTAGAGTGAGTTATAGACTAATATTTGAGAAGGAAATGACAATCCACTCCAGTATTCTTGCCTGCAAAATCCCATGGATGGAGAAGCCTAGAGGGCTACGGTCCATGGGATCACAGAGTCATATGTGAATTAACAACTAAACAAAAGAATAACCAACATGACTGGTGTCCTTATTAGAAGAAAGATATACCCAGAAGACACACACACACACAGAAGACCATGTAAATACATTGGGAGATATAGTTATCTACAAAAGAGTTTTCAGAAAAAAACCAACCCTGTCAAAACCTTGCTTAAACTTCTAGCCTTTAGAATTGTGATAAAATGAATTTCTATTGTTTATCCAGCCTATGGTACTTCTTTATGGCAACCTGCATTAACTTATACCCTAATTTAAATCAGATACAGACTAAACATCATATATCCCCAATACTTATAAAGTACTTATTCTACATTATACTGCTTCCCAATTTTGTTTTTAAAAAGATTCACTAACTAAGGGATACTTACTTAAATGGTGAAAAAAAAAAAAAAAAACAATGATACAATGAAGAAAACACTCTGAATGAGTAATTCATTTAGGATAGCATCCACTCTGATGCTGCAGTTTAGACAATGCAGGCATCAATTAATAACTGAATGTTTATTGTTGACTTAGGTCACAGGATCCACCTAAAAATATTTTAAAGTATTATTGGTATTCTAGACCATTTAAGTAGAACTAGATTCCCCAACATGGAAGAAACAGAATATAATAAATCATTAATAGGAATATAAGTAAAGGGAGAGGTTCATAAATAATATAGAAATAAACATAATAGAAGTAGAGATTATATATTAGTTATCAGAGGTAGTGGTGGCACCATTAAGCTTGAAGAGACAAAGATGCTATTTGTAATGTTGGAATTTTTTACACCCTCTTATTCTTTTTCTTTAAAGATTTTTTTATGTGGACCTTTTATTTTTCTTTAAAATTTTTATTGGATTTATTACAATATTGCTTTATTTTATGTTTTGGCTTTTTGGCCTTGAGGCATGTGGAATCCCAGTTCCCCAACCAGGAATCAAACCTGTACCCTCTGCATTGGAAGCTGAAGTCTTAACCACTGGACCACCAGGGAAGTCCCTCACAACCTCTTCTTGTTTTACTATCCTGCAATATTTTCCTATATGCCAGTGTGACTCATCTCTTATGCTTTACCCTGTCATATTGACTAATTTGAATCAAAGATAATATATACTGGATAAATATTTGTTTAATTAGTGGATAAGAAAGGACCATTAGTTTTCAGCTAAAATCATGCACCTGAAGAACACCACCACCAGAGTCTTCATAAAAAAGGAAGAGGTGAGGGGAAAGAAAAAAGGAGTGGGGGGAAGGATCAAAGGAGAGAAGAGGAGATAAAATAAAATTTAAAAAGAAAAGAAAAATTTTGCTGCAAATAGGAACATTAGTGTGAAAAGAAAAAAAAAAAAAAACAAGAAATTATTAGAGTCAGTGATAACTCATGTGAGATGGCCAATCTTAAATAGTTAAAACAGAACCATGAGTTTAGCGCTCATTGGGTTTTGTATGAAGTTGAAGTTATAAATCTTGAACTAACTTGTGTATCTGCATTTATAGCTACTGTTCAACTCTCTATGTACCTTTCTGCAATCTCTCATTTATGGGTCTTCCATGACCTTTATGTTTGAAATTAAGTTTCCTTATAACTTTATTTATCTTAGAGTGCAATTCAGTTTAAATAAAGCCCAACATTTCAAAATAATGACTTCCATTCCACCAACAGCTATGGCCCTTTATTGACTAACTTACTGACACAGTGTCATTCTCATCTCATAAAGATAATCTATTTTGACACTTTAATGTTTATCAACTACATAGAGTATTAATGGTTACTAGAAAAAATTTTCTGGAATACAGAAAAATGTTTTATTATTCAGGAACATGGAGTAAAAACCACATGAACAATACAAATAGTTTCATTTAAATCCATTGAAACAGTTACAAAAGACAGTTTGAGACCTTGCATACACTGTGCAACTTAGTTTTAATTCTTAAATGTATGCTATAGCACTCAGTACTATACTGAGATCTGCTTTTCATGTTAATAAATATTCAGATTGCAATTCTCAGCATTTGAAGTAAAAATTATGCTGAAGCTTCTGTAATGGTTGTTGAAGTTCCTCCTTATCAAATCTCCCATGTACATTATGCTGGGAATTCACACTTAAATATTATGGAAAATCAATTTATAAAGGAGTTGCTTTTACTTCACTTAGATGAACTAATTTCATTTAAGATAAATGTATTAGAAAAGTTGCTTAGAAACTACTAATATCCATTACATCATAAAAAATGTATTAAACTTTTCTTTTGGATGATACAGAAAAACTTTTATAAAAATCAGTTGAACTTGTGACCATATTTTAATATAACACTATTTGGAAAATATTTTTATTATAAAAAATTATGCAGCAAACTGGAAGTGGAACAACAATTTTCTGGATATCATGAGATTTCTAGTTATTATTTTTATTTTGGTTGAACAAATCTACTAAATCAATGACATTCTGAAATACAGCGATTATTTTTTTCACTTGTTTTTTCTCTTAAAAATGTTTTTAAAAGGGCAAGTAGCATTAAAATGAATACAATGCATGAGACAGTAAAAACCATAAAAATATCTATAAAAATAAACAGCATAGCAATTTTTTAAATTAACAACTGAAATATAAATAAGCAACAAGAGAAATCAGAATAGCTATTTGCTTGAAGTCCAGTATTTTTAGTTAAACCAACACATTTTATTGTGGGCATAAACTTTACTTCCCTGCAAGGAAAATTACAATCAAAATTTTTAAAATACTTCCCAAAGAGGAATGCAAAGATGTTTGGCTTGTTGGTACTCGCTGAGTTACTTCAGTTAAAATTTAATACACATGTTCTTTTCCCAACTAGAGACTATAGACTCCTGAGGCTCAATACTCTGGTTTTGGCTCACAGAGAACTGGGTTCTAATTCCAACTCTACCCTTGTGCTGCTTGTCTGGAGCAAGTTACTTAACACAGTTCCAACTGTGTCTGGGTTCCATGGTGAACTGAGAGAGTTGCCACAAGATGCTTGTTTTATTATGGTAACTCTCTCAGTTCACTGTACAGCACTTCTGTCAGAATCCAGATACTTACAAGCTTAAGGTGGTTCAAAGTTTCAATGTCAGATCACACTGCATTCCTTTCTAGAATGAATCTTTGCTAAAGATCAATGCAAAAAAGAAAATCAGATGTGTATGTTCAATCTGATTCTGAGATTTGAAAAATTAGGAGACGTGTAGTAGGCACACACAGACCTACAAAGGATGTATATGTCTGCCTTAGTCTTTGAATTTCATCCTGATGGTTATAAAGAGCTACTGGAAGGTGTTAATAAAGGGGACTGTCATTGCTGTTAATAAGTCATGTCCACCTCTTTTGGGACCCCATGGACTGTAGCCCATCAGGCTTTGCTGTCCATGGGATTTCCCAGGCAAGAATATTGGAGTGAGTTGCCATTTCATTTCCTTCTCCAGGGGATCTTCCCAACCCAAGGATCAAACCTGCATCTCCTGCATTGGTAGGTGGATTCTTGACCACGGAGACACTTAGAAAAAAATTAAAGAAATTGTATACTCCTAATTCAGACCTCGAAATATCATTTGGGTGTGGTATGAAAAATGGACTTAGGGAGAATATGGACATGTGAAGCAAGGAGACCAACTATAAGGGTATTTTAGCAGCCCAAGTGTGATAAGGAGAGATTGAGAGTGAAAACAGGAGAGATGCAGATGTATGGTGTTCTAGGCACAAGGTCTCAATTCTCCACTACCAGATAGATCATTCCCTCTAGGTGTGTGTGTTTCTGCATTGTTGCATTTTACAGTTTACACAACTCAAAAGGGTATAGCTGGCGAAGAACTGTTGCACCTCTTGCCCCAAAACTCCATGTAATGAACTGACTTTATTAATTTACTCTGGGAAATATAGGTGGATTAGAGGAATGGACAGGGCTGTCTGCAGACATATTTATGGTCATCTTCTATAATGATAATATTACTGTTACTCTAACCCACAAAACAGTCCCATCTGACAATTTGAAAACCCAGTCCTATGTAATAATTACACATTTAACTTGTTCTGGTAGTAATTGCCTCTTTCCTTCCCACCTGGGGCAGGGACAGAGATAGATGAAAATTGTGGTCCATTTTGTTCTTCTTTCCCACTACTCCCCCTCAACTCCCACATGCTTAAAAAGATTTAGGATTCCTACAAAGCAGAACCAAAAAACAGATGGATAGAGGGAAAGGCACAGTTTTATGTAGTAGATTCTTTCATCATCAAGACTTTCCTTCATGGGTGTGCTGTTGTGGCTTCCTCAGAGATGCCCATCACTGAAGATCTTTCATTTTTAAGTCTTAAGAGAGAAAATGCACTCTTCAAGAGGTCACTTAGTTTTCCCCAGCCCACACTGTGCATAGCCCATCACCATCACACCCCAATAAAGCCTACAGACATGATCTCACACCTACTTTCTTTGCATGTTTCCCATCATTGGTCCATGGACACATCCACATAATCTTTGTCCCTCTGATGGTAGGAGTCTATTTATATCCCAAATGCAACTCTCTCTCTGCCCTCTCATCATTTCCTTTGAGGGCAGAGGCAGAAATTATTCAATAATTCTCACAATCTCTCTTATTACTTTATCCTTTCAGAGTTTCAAAATGGATATGGACTTTAAAGAGTTATGGAGTCAAGTTCAATCATTGCCCTCAGATGGTTAGGTAGCATCACTGATTCGATAGATGTGAATTTGAGCAAACCTCAGGAGATAGTAAAGGATAGGGAAGCCTGGAGTGCTTCAGCCTATGGGGTTGCAAAGAACTGGACATGACTTAGTGAGTGAATGACAACAATGTCGTGTCAGGCACACATTCCAATTTTTTTAACCTTTTTACAATGGAAAGTTTTAAATATATATATAGAATAATGTAATGAACCTCCATGACTAATTGCCTTCACCAATTAACAACTCACGGTTAGTCATGTTTCATATATTCCCCATCCTCACACACACCCCCACACTAGATTATTTTCATGCAAGTCCTTTATCACATAATTTCATCTATAAATATATCAGTATGTGTCTGTATTAGTTTATGGTCAGAACTCCATGAGGGTTTACTTAGGATTTTTGGTCAGGATCATATGAGGTTGAAACCAAGGTTTCAGCTGAGCTTTTATCTGGAGGCTTGTGGAGAGAATCACTGCAATCTCATTTGAATGGTTGGCAAATTCCAGTTCCCTATAAGTTGTAGGATTGAGGTCCTCATTTCCTCATTGTCAATGTCTCCTCTCTTTGCTCCCAAAGCTCAGTTTAATTTCTTCTGTGTCCCCTTCAATCCATTGTCAGACCGCTAATGATGCACTTCTCATGCTTCAAACTTTCTCATATCCACATTTTCTTTCCTGTTCCTGTCTTCTGTTTCTAGATAGAGAAAAATGCCCTCTGCTTTTTAGAGCAATTGTGACCACATTGGACCCACGTGGATAATATAGTATAATCTTCTTATTTTGGGTCAACTGACTGTGGAAAATTCTTAAAGAGATGGGAATACCAAACCACCTGACCTGCCTCTTGAGAAATCTGTATGCAGGTCAGGAAGCAACAGTGAGAACTGGACATGGAACAACAGACTGGTTCCAAATAGCAAAAGGAGTACGTCAAGGCTGTAGATTGTCACCCTGCTTATTTCACTTATATGCGGAGTACATCATGAGAAACGCTAGGCTGGAAGAAGCACAAGCTGGAATCAAGATTGCTGGGAAAACTGTCAATAACCTCAGATATGCAGATGGCACCACCCTTATGGCAGAAAGTGAAGAGGAACTAAAAAGCCTCTTGATGAAAGTGAAAGTGGAGAGTGAAAAAGTTGGCTTAAAGCTCAACATTCAGAAAACGAAGATCATGGCATCCGGTCCCACCACTTCATGGGAAATAGATGGGGAAACAGTGGAAACAGTGTCAGACTTTATTTTTCTGGGCTCCAAAATCACTGCAGATGGTGACTGCAGCCATGAAATTAAAAGATGCTTACTCCTTGGAAGGAAAGTTATGACCAACCTAGATAGCATATTCAAAAGCAGAGACATCACTTTGCCAACAAAGGTCCGTCTAGTCAAGGCTATGGTTTTTCCTGTGGTCATGTATGGATGTGAGAGTTGGACTGTGAAGAAGGCTGAGTGCTGAAGAATTGATGCTTTTAAACTGTGGTGTTGGAGAAGACTCTTGAGATTCCCTTGGACTGCAAGGAGATCCAACCAGTCCATTCTGAAGGAGATCAGCCCTGGGATTTCTTTGGAAGGAATGATGCTAAAGCTGAAACTCCAGTACTTTGGCCACCTCCTGTGATGATTTGACTCATTGGAAAAGACTCTGATGCTGGGAGGGATTGGGGGCAGGAGGAGAAGGGGACGACAGAGGATGAGATGGCTGGATGGCATCATTGCCTTGATGGACGTGAATCTGGGTGAACTCCGGGAGTTGGTGATGGACAGGGAGGCCTGGCATGCTGCAATTCATGCAGTCGCAAAGAGTCGGACATGACTGAGCGATTGAACTGAACTGAACTGAACCTTATTACATCAACAAAGTTCCTTTTGACATATTTTATCATAATCATGGGTTTTGAGATTAGGACAAGACATTTGGGGGATTCTTATTTTAGAAAATTTTGATTGCTAGCATCAGTGAGCCAGCATCAGTGAAGAAGAAGTAAAGGAAACCTGTGTTCTACACTTACCTCCATCTCTTCCCAGGTCCTAACTTGTCCATCCAACATTTCTAAGGAAATATGTTTTATAATTGTTGAATGAATAGTATACTTGATAAACATTCGGGGAGTCATCTGCATTAAAAATTAACAAAATGCATTGAGATGGTGCAAACTTTGATATAGAGTGGTGGGTGGGAAGGGAGTGGAATTGAGAGAAAAATAAAATAAAAGAAAGACTCGGTCACTATTTTATGAAGTGAGCAGGCATATTATATTCATATTATATTCACATAATCCATGCTTTTGCCCAGCTCCATCACCTACTTGAAATCCTTTGTGCATACCCTCTTGGTTTTGGCTCACAAACAGATTTAGTGATGGTAAAAATAACTGTGCTGTGTAGTCAACATAGCTCATCAAAGTAGGCAGCTTTGTGTGAATGTAAAATAGCCATTGCAAGTCTTGGAGAGAAAAGATATATTTCTGTGCCACTACAGGGACACATCTATGACTGTGACATTTTTTTTTTCATTTCTTTAATTCCTTTCCATATCATAGCAAGGTATCCTAAGCCAATCGAAACTCAAAACTTAGTCACACCATTGAGCTGACATGTCTGTGGTAGGTTCACTTTGAAATTAAGAATTAAACAATTTGGCCTCTCCTACTCTACCCCTTCCAATAACTATTTTCTTACCTTGTGGTTATTATAAGACTTTTCCCTTTCAGAGGATAAATCCAGAATCATAATTCCCTTTGTCTCTTGTCAAAACTTATCTTACTTACTTCCTCACCCTTCAGCTTGGTATATCTGACACACTACTTCATGTAGTTGATATGGGATCAACAAATTATTCATATCTCAGATCCCACATTAAAACTTTAACAGGAGCCAGCAGCACCTTAATCTAAACCTAAACTAAATAAGGAAATGCCAGGTACTTGAGAAAGAGAATTCTGAATATATGCTACAGTAGAGAATTCATCACCTGTGTTCCTGCTTTTAAGTCAAGTCTCTAAAAATGCATTTTTCTGAACTGTGACTAAGGGACTTTCATGTTTGCCAAATATAATTTTGAAAATATTATTGTTGACAATAACATCTTCTTGAATTTCTCCTTCTATCTTTTCAAATTAAAAAAGTGACTTATAAAAGCCAGATACTACATAACTAATGTGCATGTAAGAAAAAGAAAAAGAAAAAACCTATCAGATTAATACAGGTTAGGACACAGGATTTTGAGATTAAGAGCTTCATGTTCCCTGTCTGAAAGGGGTTTTCAGAACAAAGTTGTTCAGTTGCATAGATTTATGGCAAGGGATGAATAGGGAATAAATAGTTCTCCTCAGTCCACAAGTTCTATTCATGATGAAAGAAGAAAAGTCTATTCAATTATTCCCTTTCTGTCAGATTGCCAATTTCTGAACTATTGGGTTGATTAAATTCAGCATTTGAAAACACCAAGAATATTTGAATAAAAGGGGCCAAATACACAGATGATTTTAAGTGATTTAAATTCCAATGGGTTTTCCTTCTCTTTCTGTTTTGCTTTTTCATATGAAGTTAAATTAGAACTTCTGTGAATATTGTGTTGGGAGTTCTCAAACAATATGTCTCCTATTAACCTTGACTTTCTTAGTAGTTTTCAGATTGACTTCGTCAATATATTCCTCACAGATGCATCCTAAGAGACAAATATCTACTCTGTAATTTGCTCAGATATGTTTTGAAATGTTCACTACAATCTCTAGACATGCAAACTCTTAAAAAAGAAATGAAAAGAAAAAAAAAAAACTGTATTTCCCAAATCCTGTCTTTGATCAGCTCAGACCAAATACTCCATCAAAAACCTTTGTCTCTGAACTGCTCTCTACTCTTCAATATCTTTCAAATAATGTTATCAAGTTGCTATTTATCAGTCTGAAGATGTACAGCAGGCACTGGGCTTTGTTAAAAAAATGAGAAGAAAAAGACTTGAAGAATTTCTTTAAAAAAATTAAATCTCATTGTAATAAAAGAAAACATACTCATGAAATATTCATATTTTTATAAAAAGAATCAATGTAATCAAGTGTTGAATGTGTGGTTCTAACAGAATATGTGTGAAGATGGGAAGATGGAGAAATAACTGTCCTAGACAGTCTTAAATTGGATTTGGAAGAACAGGCAGAAGTTACACACTCTAACCAAAGAAGCTGGATGTAATTTGCTTGCTCTCAGAAAGATGGCCTAAGAGCATGGTCTATACAAAGTCACAGGAAGATAATTTTCTTATTTGGAGTTAGGGTGTGACTTAAGAAATGCAGGGAGTATTTCCTATGTTCCAGATACTGAACAAATCACTGGGCATAGAACACATTAACAACACACAGGTGGATTGCCAATACAAAATGTATAGCCTAGCTGGGAAATCAGATAATAAATAAATGATTATTCATAGTGACTAGTAAAACTAAATATGTCAAGTGTCATGAAGGAGTATAAGATGCTAAAGGATTGTATGTTTGAGGTATAAGATGAAGGCCATGTGAATGACAGAGGGATGGGAGAGTGTCCAGACAGGATCCTGAAGTATGTACCAGGGACCCATGCATGTTGTCCATTTCTAGGTGGAGCAGTGGTAAAGAATCCACCTGCCAGCGCAGGAGAGACAGCAGACTTGGGTCAACCCCTAGGTCGGGAAGATCCCTTGGAGAAGGAAATAGCAGCCCACACCAGTATTCTTGCCTGAGAAATCCCATGGACAGAAGACCCCAGGGCCTACAGTCCATGGAGTTACTAAGAGTTAGACACAACTGAGCACCCACACATGTGAGCACACTCATGCAAACACACACACACACACACACACACACACAGAGGCATGTTAATTTTTCTTGTATAGTTTGTCATTGATTCTAATGGCAAGAGACAACCCTTTAGGGGACTAAGCACAGCAATAACCTGATTGGATTTGTGTAGCACTGGAGCTTTAGTTGGAACTCTGAATACTGATAAGCAGATTCCAGTCCTAGCCTCCTCTGTTGGCCATCAACTCTATCTATTTCGTGGCCTTGCTTTCATGATTTGTAAAGTGGGATAATGTTATTTAGGTCAGTTGAGATCAGGTAGTAATTAATAAAGTGACATTTGGCATGCACACATCAGTAGCCACGAAGAACATATCTGTATTATCATGCAGGACACACTAAATGTTTTTGCATAGAATATGTAAGCACACACGACCCCACGCACACACATGGGCATATGTTCTTCCCACATCCAATCTCCACAATCCCTTCTGCCAAAGGGAAGAAAGCACTGATTACAAGTCTCCTATCTTCTTCCCAGAAACTAGTTGTAAAAAGCACAAAAGTTGCTATTACCCAGGCATCAAGCATATCACTGATTGATCCCATATCCCAGGACCTTAGCTACTTATTATGTCATTCTGTAAGGATAAATTAATTTACTTCCTAACAACTGTATCAATCTCAACCATATAGCCCTTACTGCTAATTTGATTACATCTTGTATCAAAATCCAGTATTTTATGCCCTATATTTCCCTTCAGAGTAACTTCAGCTTCTTTTTAGGTCTCTACAATAGTTGTGCTATATGTATGATAAACATTTGTTAAAGCTGACACAACTATTCTAACAAGGAACTATTATTTTTGTACAGTTGAGCTGTATCTGTTTTGATGTGTTATTAAGGAACAAACTTAATTCCCTCCACCTTGCCAACAAAGGTCCGTATAGTCAGTTCAGTTCAGTCGCTCAGTCATGTCCGACTCTTTGCAACCCCATGAAGCGAAGCACACTGGGCCTCCCTGTCTGTGACCAACTCCTGGAGTTTACCCAAACTCATGTCCATTGAGTTGGTGATGCCATCCAACCTTCTCATCCTCTGTCGTCCCCTTCTCCTTCTGCCCCCAATCTTTCCCAACATCAAGATCTTTCAAATGAGTCAGCTCTTCACATCAGGTGGCCAAAGTATTGGAGTTTCAGCTTCAACATCAGTCTATCCAATGAATGAACACCCAGAATTGATCTCCTTTAGGATGGACTGGTTGGATCTCCTTGCAGTCCAAGGGACTCTCAAGAGTCCTCTCCAATACCACAGTTCAAAAACATCAATTCTTCTGTACATATAGTCGAAGCTATCTCTTTGTCAGTAGTCGTGTACAGATGTGAGAGTTGGACCATAAAGAAGGCTAAACACCAAAGAATTGATGTTTTTGAACTGTGATGCTGGAGAAGACTTGAGAGTCTTTTGGACTGCAAGAAGATCAAACCATTCAATCCTAGAGTAAAGAAACCCTGAATACTCATTGGGAGGGCCGATGATGAAGCTGAAGCCCCAATACTTTGGCCATCTGATGTGAAGAGGTGAAAAAGACCTCTTGCAAAAGACCTTGATGCTGGGGAAGATCGAAGGCAAAAGGAGAACTGGATGGCAGAAGATGAGATGGTTAGATAGCATCACCAACTCAATGAACATGAATTTGAGCAACTCTGGCAGATAGTGAACAACAGAGGAAATTGGCGTGCTGTAATCCATGGGGTCCAAAGAGTCAGACTTAGCAACTGAACAACAGCAACAATGACCTAAGGATTATTTGTCCAGCTCATGTAGTTTCTCAGTCTTTCTTGTATCTAAATGACAGTTTATTGGACACCCAAAAGTATAAAAGATAATAGAAATCTCATTGAGGGATGAAAAACCTGTGTGATGACATTCAATCCTTAGCAGAAAAGATGTATCTTTTCATTCTCTTAACAATGGCTCCTGGTGTTGCAGGGATGAAGATACACACAGCTGCAATGAGGGAGCTGAATTTGTGACACAGCTTTGATGCTAAAGGATTTATCTGTTTTTCAATGTCAATTGAGTCCCAAGGGAGACTTCTGGATAAATTTCCTAGCACTGGTGATGCATTCTCCTTGTTATTTTTCTTTGGGGAGTGATTCTATCATTATTCACTCTACATTCAATGCTATTTTTTCAGCTGGGTTGATGTGGTGCTGATGAAGTGAAAATTTCTACTTTTACCCAGAGTTTCCTCGTTTTGCTTCTTTAACTGTTCATCAACAAATTGTCAAAGAATACAGTCCTCCTTCCTTTGCCTTCACCTTTATTCCCTCTCAGAAGCGAAGTGTTTTGGAGGCTGCTCCTGCAAAACTGTGCCTGACTCAAAGCCGCATATACTTTGAAGTCCTATCTCTGTAGTCCATAATGTGACTTTTACCAAACATTTGCTAGTATCTTCAGACTTAAGGTAAATTTAGGCTTTAGACCAGGTAGCTATCTTTCTGTTTCTGCCTTCCTCAGCTTTATTCTTAGTTTACCTTTGCGTGTCACAAACACTGCAACATAGTGATTCAGGTCAGGAAGTAACAGTTAGAACTGAACATGGAACAACAGCCTGGTTCCAAATAGGAAAAGGAGTACATCAAGGCTGTATATTGTCACCCTGCTTATTAAACTTATATGCAGAGTACATCATGAGAAACGCTGGGCTGGAAGAAGCACAAGCTGGAATCAAGATTGCTGGGAGAAATATCAATAACCTCAGATATGCAGATGACACCACCCTTATGGCAGAAAGTGAAGAGGAACTAAAAAGCCTCTTGATGAAAGTGAAAGAGGAGAGTGAAAAGTTGGCTTAAAGCTCAACATTCAGAAAACAAAGATCATGGCGTCTGGTCCCATCACTTCATGGGAAATAGATGTGGAAACAGTAGAAACAGTGTCAGACTTTATTTTGGGGGGCTCCAAAATCACTGCAAATGGTGATTGCAGCCATGACATTAAAAGATGCTTACTCATTGGAAGAAAAGTTATGACCAACCTAGATAACATATTGAAAAGCAGAGACATTACTTTGCCAACAAAGCTTCATCTAGTCAAGGCTATGGTTTTTCCAGTAGTCGTGTATGCATGTGAGAGTTGGACTGTGAAGAAGTCTGAGTGCCAAAGAATTGTTGCTTTTGAACTGTGGTGTTGGAGAAGACTCTTGAGAGTCCCTTGGACTGCAAGGAGATTCAACCAGTCCATTCTAAAGGAGATCAATCCTGGGTGTTCTTTAGAAGAAATGATGTTGAAGCTGAAACTCCAGTATTTTGGCCACCTCATGCAAAGAGTTGACTCACTGGAAAAGATTCTGATGCTGGGAAGGATTGGGGGCAGGAGGAGAAGGTTATGACAGAGGATGAGATGGCTGGATGGCATCACTGACTCGGTAGACATAAGTTTGAGTGAACTCCGGGAGTTGGTGATGGACAGGGAGGCCTGGCGTGCTGTGATTCATGGGGTTGCAAGGAGTCGGACATGACTGAGAGACTGAATTGAACTGAACCTGTAATTATTGGATATGTTTCCTATATACGTCAATTAGGTCAAATTTTTTAAATTGTTGTTTGGACACTCTATTCTATTAGTAATTGTTTATCTCTGCTTATTCTATTAAGTATGAGGGTGTGTGCTGTGTGTGCTCAGTTTCTCAGTCATCTCCAACTCTTTGAGACCCCATGGACTGTAGCCAGCCAGGCTCCTCTGTCCATGGAATTTTTCAGGCGAGAATATTGGAATGGGTTGCCATTTCCTTCTCCAGGGCATTTTCCAGAGCCATGAGATTGAACCTGCATCTTTTGAGTCTCCTGCATTGGCAGGGGGATTCTTTACCCCTGCAACACATGGGAAGCCCCAAGTGTGGGGGTAGGACATTAAAATATTCCAATATAATCATGGATTTGACTTTCTCCACTTATTTCTGATGAACTTTGCTTTATATATGTTATTAGATGCATTTATACATTCTATATAAATATATAGAGGTGTTATATAGTATTGGTAAATTGACCTTTCTACCTTCATGAAATATATTTCTTGCCATAAAATTTATTTTTCCTAACATTATTGTAGATAACACTGACTTCTTTTGATTAGTGTTTATATGGTGTAGGTAAAGTACTAAAAAGTAGACTAACCTTTTACTCCAGACCCAGAGATACCTGGGGATTTAGCCTTTTCATAATACTGCTCTTGGAATGAAGTCAGTTAAGGTAAATGATGAAATTTAACCATGTGATCTATCAAGTCAATTTGCTTGGTAATCAGATTTATTTATTGTGAAAAGTCTTATTGATGAGTTCCAGGTGCACTGGAAAGACTGTGAAAATCTCTTGTCACATAGAACCTAGTGGGTCTACGTGACAAGCACAGTATAAAAGCAGATGAAGAATGCAGAAGGCATCTGCTTCATGTCTTGTAATTGAAGGCAACTAGTTTGATGAAAGGATCGCAAACTGTATCTGAGATGTTTCAACTTTCTTCAGTGAAACTGCTGTTGAGATGTGCTTCTTCTTTTTTTGTTTTGTTTTGTTTTTTGGTCTTCCTCACAGTTCAAGAAACTGTCATTGAAACTATTTAAAATAGTTACAGGTATACTTGTAACCTACTATTTTTGCTGTTGTTGCTGCTGTTCAGTAGCTCAGTTGTGTTCAGTGCTTTGTGACCCCGTGGACTGCAACACATCAGGCTTCCCTGTCCATCACCAACTCCCAGAGTTTTCTCAAACTTATGTCCATTGAGTTGGTAATGCCATCCAACCATCTTATCCTCTGTTGGCCCTTCTCTACCTGCCTTCAGTCTTTTCCAGCATCAGGGTCTTTTCTCAGTGAGTTGGCTCTTTGAATCAGATGGCCAAAGTATTGGAGCTTCAGCTTCAGCATCAGTCCTTCCAATGAATATTCAGTGTTGATTTCATTTAGGGTTGACTGCTTTGATCTCCTTGCTGTCCAAGGGACTCTCAAGAGTCTTTCCCAGCATCACAGTTCAAAGGCATCAATTTTTCAGCACTCAGCCTTTTTTATTGTCCAGCACCTATCATTTTTATTGTTCGCTTTCTACTTAGACATTTGGTTCTATTATTTTTCTCTCTTTTATCTATTTATTTTAATTATAGGATACTTTTGTGGCTAGATTTTATTTATGTTTGCTTTTTTCCTATTGAAGGCAAACTTTAAAGAATACTTTTATTGAGGTAACATTAATTTGTAACATTATATTTTCACATATACAACATTATATTACTACTTCTGTATACCTTACACCACCACCAAAACATTTATATCATACACCCTTGACTTGTTGATACTACTATGAATAAATGATTTTACTACTCTTAAAATATTTTAAGAATCTCAGAACAATTTAACTTCTTGTACCCTTCCCCAAGTTTTTATGTTATTATTGTCTTTAAGTTCAATTCTGTCTTAACCATCTATCTATCCATCCATCTATCTAGTTCATTTATCATCTATCCATCAGTTTAATATCTGTCTCTCCACCTATTGTTATTTCATTTTTCAAAAATTTTATTGGAATGCAGTTAAGTTACAATGTTGTGTTAGTTTAAAGCATACAGCAAATTGAATCAGTTATGCATATACATATATGCATACTTTTTTAAGATTCTTTTCCCCTATAGGTTATTAGAGGATATTGAGTAATATTCTCTGTGCTATCCAGTAGGTCCTTGTTAGTTACCTATGTTATTTTAAATAGTCTGTGTACATAGTTTGAATTACTTCTTCTTCACTTTATTCCTGCTTCTCTCTTCTATCTAGAATTACATATTCCTTGCCTCAGAATTTTTTGATAATTTTATTTCATTTATTTTATATCATTTGCTAGCAAATACTCTGGATCTTTTTGCTAAAAATATATATTTCAAAATTAAATATATATTTATTTTGTATTGAATTCTTGATTGAGAGGTTTTTAAAACTTTTCAAAAGTTAAACTCCACTACCTTTGGGCTTTCTTTTTTTTTTTTTTTTAATTTCTGTTGTGAACTAACTTTCTAGTTTTCTTTCTTCTCCAATAGTGCTATGACATTCTTTTCAGACTTCTTTTTCTCTTTGTTTTTATTTTTCTGCAACATTATAATAGTGTGTCTTGGGCTGGTTTTTCTTTTAATATATTCTGTTTTGAGTTCCAAAATGTTTCTTGAGTCTTTGCTTGATGTCTTTCTTTGGTATGACAAAATTCTTAGTAATTATTTTATCAATATGGGCTTCCCACGTGGCCCTAGTGGTAAAGAACTTATCTGCCAATGCAGGAGATGCAAGAGATGGGGGTTCAATCCCTGGGCCAAGAAAATCCAGTGAAGGGCATGGCTACCTGCTCCAGTACTCTTGCCTGGAGAATCTCATGGACAGAAGAGCCTGGCAGGCTATAGTCCATAGGGTTGCAAAGAGTCAGACATGCTTGAAGTGACTTAGTGAGCACCATATTTTCCTATATTTATTCTATTCCATTTTCTCTCTGTTGTCTTCTGAGTCCCTTTTAATTTGTTTCATTTAATTTTTTTTCCCCTCTGACTTAGAATACTTTTTTCTGACCTGCTTTCTAGCTGCCTAATTATTTTTCTAGCCATGTCAAATAGGTTATTAGTGCTTTGGAAACCACTCAGTTATTTAAATTGGTGATAATTAATATAAATAATTATTAAGCTGTGATAGGAGAGTAACTATAAAGATGAAGAGAAACCTCTAAAGGATTCCCTAGAGCTCAAAGAAACTCCCTGAGGAAAGATAAACTTGGAAAAGAGATTCACACCTTATTGAAATTGGCACAGCTAAAGCTCAGGGCTTTTCAGGTGGCATTAGTGATAAAGAACCCACCTGCCAATGCAGAAGACATAATAGACTTGAGTTCGATCCCTGTGTGGGGAAGATCCCCTGGAGAAGGACATGGCAACCTATTCCAGCATTTTTGCTTGGAGAATCCTATGGACAGAGAAGCCTAGAAGGCTAGAGTACATATGGTTGCACAGAGTCGGACACAACTGAAGTGACTTTAGCATACATGCATGGCTAAAGCTTACCAGACAGAGAGTGACTTGACTTGATTGCCTTGCCAAAGCTGTTACACAACAACTGAACAAATAGAAACAACCCAACCCTATAAGACATGGGCTGAACGCACACAGATGGGCATGCAGAGGGAGTGAAAGCAATCTACACTGTTGGAGCTGGGATCTGGTGAAATCTCATTTGTAGGAATAGGAACCCAGCATACTTTTCTGTCAGCTTGAAGTAGGTTGGCAAGAGGGATGAAATTCGAGCAGTCAGCTCACTAGACGCCAGCACCATGTGGATTCTGGCATGGACATGGATGAAGCTAAGAAGTGGGTGTGGGGGCAGCATTTTAGGCATGGGTTCATGCCTGCAAGGTCCCAGGCTCCTAGACATATTTCCATTCCCCAAAGTAAGAGTGAGGTAAAGCTTGTGTTTGTTAAATACTGGAACAAAAGGTAGGTGTCTGGCTGGCACCTAGCACTGGAGAAAGTGCACAAGTCAAGAAATGGAGAAAAAAAAATCTCACTGTTTTGGGATCTATCTGGTGAACTGTCTTAAAAAGCAGGAAGGAAGGGCATTCCCTTCTCTACTGTCTACCCAGAATCCTCTACACAAAAGGCTAAACATTGCTGACTTGCAATGGAGAAACATTTGTAAAAATCATCTCAATTATTATAGAGCAGTTCCCCCAAAAAAGGAGAATTTAGAACTAAGAATTTAAAAATTGAGAATTAGAACACGTATTTGATGAGCTCTTAATTCTAATGATTATATTCTTTAGGTATAGAGCTATAATATTAACATTTTATAACTTCTAAATCTCCATTGTTTTAATTTTTGAATCTTTTAAATTAAAGATGGCTGAGAGCTGAGGAATTGATGCTTTTGAACTGTGGTGCTGGAGAAGACTTTTGAGAGTCCCTTGGACTGCAAGGAGATCAAACCAGTTAATCCTAAAGGAAATCAACTTTAAATATTCATTGGAAGGACTGATGTTGAAGCTGAAGCTCCAGTACTTTGGCCACCTGATGCAAAGAGCTGACTCATTGGAAAAGACTTTGATACTGGAAAGAGTGAAGGCAAAAGGAGAAGGGAGATAGCATCACCATGTCAGTGGACATGAATTTGAGCAAACTCCTGGATATAGTGGAAGACAGAGGACTCTGGCATACTGCAGTCTATGGGCTCCCAAAGAGTCAGACAAAATTTAGCAACTGAATAACAACAAATTAAAATGATTGTAAATGAAATCATCAAAAAAGAATGTTCTCAGGTAATGAAATCTAACAGAAGAATCACAATGTTTCTGTAGTTGTTGCTCACTCCAATGAGCCAGTTCTTCCCAGCAGGTGGCTAAAGTATAGGAGTTTCAGCTTCAGCAACAGTCCTTCCAATGAATATTCAAGACTGATTTCCTTTAGGATTGACTGGTTGGATCTCCTTGCAGTCCAAGGGACTCTCAAGAATCTTCTCCAACACCACAGTTCAAAAGCATCGATTCTTTGGTGCTCGTCTTTCTTTATGGTCCAACTCTCACATCCATACATGACATTGGCAAAACCATAGCTTTGACTAGATGGACCTTTGTTGGCAAAGTAATATCTCTATGTTTTAATATGCTGTCTAGGTTGGTCATAGTTTTTCTTCCAAAGAGCAAGTCTCTTTTAATTTCATGGCTTCAGTCACCATCTGCATTGACTTTGGAGCCCCCAGAAATAAAGTCTCCCACTGTTTCCATTGTTTCCCCGTCTATTTCCTATGAAGTTATGGAACTAGATGCCATGATCTTAGTTTTCTGAATGTTGAGTTTTGAGCCAATTTTTTCACTCTCCTCTTTCATCAGGAGGCTCTTCAGTTCTTCTTTTCTTTCTGCCATAAGGGTGGTGTCATCTGTGTATCTGAGATTATTGATATTTCTCCCAGCAATCTTGATTCCAGCTTGTGCTTTAACCAGCTTGGCATTTCGCATGATGTACTATGCATATAAATTAAATAAGCAGGGTGATATTATACAGCCTTGACATACTTGTTTCCCGATTTGGAACCAGTCTGTGCTATGACTGGTTCTAACTGTTGCTTCTTGACCTGCATATAGATTTCTCAAGAGGCAGGTAAGGTAGTCTGGTATTCCCATCTCTTGAAAAATTTTACACAGTTTGTTGTGATGCATGGAGTCAAAGGCTTTGGCATAGTCAACAAGGCAGAAGTAGATGTTTTTTCTGGAAATATCTTGCTTTTTCAATGATCCAACAGATGTTGGCAATTTGATCTCTGGTTCCTCTGCCTTTTCTAAATCCAGCTTGAACATCTGGAAGCTCATGGTTCATATACTGATGAAGCCTGGCTTGGAGAATTTTGAACATTACTTTGCTAGCATATAAGATGAGCGCAATTAGGTGGTAGTTTGAACATTCTTTGGCATTGTCTTTCTTTGAGACTGGAACAAAAACTGACTTTTTCCAGTCCTGTGGCCCCTGCTGAATTTTCCAAATTTGCTGGCATATTGAGTGCAGCACTTTCACAGCATCATCTTTTAGGATTTGAAATAGCTCAACTAGAATTCCATCACCTCCATTAGCTTGGTTCGTAGTGATGCTTCCTAAGGCCCACTTGACTTCACATTCCAGAATGTCTGGTTCTAAGTGAGAGATCACACCCTCATGGTTATTTGGGTCATGAACATATTTTTTGTATAGTTCTTCTAGCACTTGTGTATAGGTTAATGTCAGTAAATTAACTTTCTGATCAGCTTTCTGAAATACCTTTTTTTGTTTTTTACCTCAAATAGTATTTGCCTTTCAAACTGTTTAACATTTATTTTTTAATATAATTTTATCTATTTATTTTTTTGCTGTGATGGAGCTTTGTTGCTTCACAGGCTTTTCTCTAGTTGTGACAAGTAGGGGTTACTCTCTCATTGCAATGCATGGGCTGCTCATTGTGGTGGCTCCTCTTGTTGTGGAGAATGGGCTGGCTCTAGGACATGGGGGCTTCAGTAGTTGCAGAATGGAGGCTCAGTAGTTGTGGCTCCTGGGCTCTAGAGCTCAGGCTCAGTAGTTGTAGTACACGGGCTCAGTTGCTCAGTCACATGTGGGATCTTCCTGGATCAAGGATTGAAGTGGTGTCTCCTGATTTGGCAGGCAGATTCTTTACCACTGGGTCACCAGGGAAGCCTTCAAATCACTATAACATTTTAAACCTAATTTACATACATTGTTTAGAGTCAAACAAATAACCACCTCATGAGGTAATCATAGCTGGCCATGGTAAATTACAGCCTGGATTTTGGCGCTATATTGTCTGCAATCAAATTCTGGATCTACCAAGGATTTGACAATGTGACATAATCACATGGCTATAACTATCTACAACGGTGCTTTAGTTCCCTCATGTGAAACATGGAGATTAAAATGAGCATAAAGTGGATTAAATAAATTAAAATGTATTAAAATCTTTGGAATCTAGCCTGTTGGCTATAGTAAATACTGTATAATCTTTATTTACTATTTTACTAATTTATAGAAGCTTTCTGTATCATATGTCACCTACATGCAGAATCTAATAATAATAATACAAATGAACTTATTTACATAACAGAAACAGACTCAAAGACTTACAGCATGAATTTATGGTTACTAGAAGGGGAGTTTGGAGAAAGCAATAGCATCCCACTCCAGTACTCTTAGCCTGGAAAATCCCATGGATGGAGGAGCCTGGAAGGCTGCAGTCCATGGGGTCGCTAGGAGTCAGACACGACTGAGCTATTTCACTTTCACTTTTCACTTTCATGCATTTGAGACGGAAATGGCAACCCACTCCAGTGTTCTTGCCTGGAGAATCCCAGAGACGGGGGAGCCTGGTGGACTGCCATCTTTGGGGTCTCACAGAGTCAGACACAACTGACACGACTTACCAGCAGCAGCAGCAGCAGCAGAAGGGGAGTTGGGGGGAGGGATAATTATGGGGTTGGGGATTTTCATGCATACACTACTATGTTTAAAATGAGCCCCGAAGAATTGATGTTTTGGAACTTTGGTGTTGGAGAAGACTCTTGAGAGCCCCTTGTACTGCAAGGAGATCAAACCAGTAAATCCTAGAGGAGATCAGTCCTGAATGTTCATTGGAAAGACTGATGCTGAAGCTGAAGCTCCAATACTTTGGCCACCTGATGGGAAGAACTGACTCCTTTGAAAAGCCCCTGATGCTGGGAAAGATGAAGGTAGGAGGAGAAGGGGAGGACAGAAGATGAGATGGTTGGATGGCATCATGGGCTCGATGGACATAAGTTTGAGAAAGCTCTGAGAGTTGGTGATGGGCAACAAAGGCTGGCATGCTGCAGTCCATGGGGTCTCAAAGAGTCTAATACGACTGAGCAACTGAACTGAACCAACAAGGACCTACCGTATAGCACAGGGAACTTGAACTGTGCCCAATATTGTGTAACAACCTAAATGGAAATATAATTTGAAAAATAATGGATACATGTACATGTATAACTGAATCATTTTGCTATACACCTAAAACACAACATTGTTAATCAACTATACCCCAATATAAAATTTTAAAAATAAATATATCAATTAATTTTGAAAAAAAGATTATTTTTTTTATTCCATGGAATAAGTTGTTCTGTTATTTCTCTAAACAAGTCTGAAAATTCTCTAAACAAGTCTCTAAAAAGTCTGGGAACAAGGAAATATATCCAATTATATAACAACGCTCCATTTGGGGGCGTTTTGTGCCAGTATCCTTGAAATGAAAAATCAAAACCTCCTTTAAAATGCTGGTTCAATTCACTGTAGTTTCCTGTGAATTTATAGTGTACATTTAGCATCTGTGGGATAAATCCTAGCTATTGTTTGGAGCATTGCCTAGGCCCTGTGAAATGGAATATTTCCTGCCATATCAGTAAACAAGGATGTCACAGCCATTAGAGATTCTAAACATCCAAATGTAAATTTCTGAACCCAGGAAAAACAATAAGGGTTATCAGGCAACCATCAGTCACTTCACAGGTTAGCTAGTAGTTAAGAGCTCCCCTGGTAAGCTTAAGGAGATTGGGAGATTGGAGAAACAGCCAATGGCAGCCATCTACTGCATCTACCACTCCCTATGGTGAAGAGAAATTAAGGATGTGAATAATCAAGAAGGAGGATTTGGGCCTAGATAGCTGAGATACATATGAAAGGAATGAATTTAGTCAGCCCAGATGCTTGCATCTTCCCACACATAGAAGAGCACTAAATTCCTTAATTTGAGATATCTGGTCTTCCTTAACTGACAGTAATTTTTGATGTTCAGAGTATCTGCCCCCTTTGTTCCAAACTTCTTTGTATCCTGACTCCTTCCCCTGCCTCCTCAGAGCAGTTTCTCAGGGCTACTTGAGAGACTATCTCCCGGGCTTGAAGTCCTATACATTTCTACCCAATAAAACAACTCTCAGGTTGTGACTATTGTTTTAAGGCAACAGCCCTAAAATGTTCAACCTCAATTCTCTAATATCTTCCAGAACTTACTTTCCAAGTAACTGCCTGATTTCCTCCCTGCTCATTAATTGGCTTGTTCATTCATATGAGTTATATAATTATATGAGCAAGATGTTCCCTGCCTTAAGAACTTATGGTATGTAAGAACCTCTAACTCACAAGCTGGTCCATGATTCATCTTAAACTTGACTTGCATTGGAATCCTCAGTCTCAGATTCCCGATTTTTGTTTTTAAGTTGACTATACTGAATTTCGGTTCAGTTCAGTTCAGTTCAGTTCAGTCATTCAGTCGTGTCTGACTCTTTGTGACCCCATGGACTGCAGCAAGCCAGACTTCCCTGTCCATCCAGCAACTCCCAGAGCTTGCTCAAACTCATGTCCATTGAGTCAGTGATGCCATCCAACCATCTCATCCTCTGTCATCCCCTTCTCCTAGTGCCTTCAATCTTCCCTAGCATCAGGATCATTTCTAAAGAGTCAGTTCTTCGCATCAGGTTGCCAAAGTATTGGAGCTTCAGCATCAGTCCTTCCAGTGAATATTCAGAACTGATTTCCTTTAGGATGGACTGGTTTGATCTCCTTGCTAGGCAAGAACTCTCAACAGTCTTCTCCAATACCACAGTTCAAAAGCATCAATTCTTTGGCGTTCAGCTTTCTTTATGATCCATACATGATTTCTGGAAAAACCATAGCTTTTACTAGACGGACCTTTGTCAGCAAAGCAATATCTCTGCTTTTTAATATGCTGTCTAGGTTTTTCTGAACTTAACTTCAGGCATTCATTTCCCTCCAGTTTTGCCCTTTCTTTTCTTTTTTTTTTTTCTTTTTTTATGAAAACAATACCCTGTAATACATTCTTCATGTTCTGCAGCAGAAATGTGTGTGTGTGAATGCACGTTTGGGGGTTGGGGGTAGCGGGACAGAAAGCCTTGATGCAACAAGTAGCGAGAGAATGCATTGCTAGAGGCAGCCAAAGAAGAAGAGAGAGAAAAAAAAAAAAGAGAGACAATTACCTGCTGTTAGAGTGCAGCTTATTCAAGGCAAAGCCAAATGACATGTGAAATAAAGAACATTTCCTGGGGTTTTAACACATCTGTTGCTGACAGCTCTGGTGCACAGTTTATCTACAATCAGCTGAGAGTTTCCACTTAGAAAAGTAAGAAATAGATTTTTTCCCTCTAAATTGAGGGCTTAGCAAGGGGACCCGGGGAAATGAAGATGTCTAGGAGATTACTGCTTTCAGATTGCGACATGAATAGGTTAAGCCAGTAGTGCCTCCCCGCCCTTTCCTCTAAGCAACTCTTTCACTGGGAGGTCTGTCTGTTGCAGAAGAATATTGGTTTATTTACAGGTGTTATCATGAGTGGAACTGGAAAGTTTTATCCTCAAAGCAAAAGAGATAATAAGAAGAAAGCTGACCCAGGAAACTAGAAGGAAGTTTTTTCCCAGTAAACTTCAGAAAAAAATAGAAATGTTTTTATGTAAAAAGTTAACTCGCTCACTCACTTATGCCCTACTCTTTGTGACCGTATGGAGTGTAAGTAACTCTCTCTCCTCTGTCTATAGAAGTTTCCAGGCAAGAATACTGGAGTAAATTGCCATCTCCGCCTCCAGGAAAAAGTTAATTACTGCTCATTTAATTCCACCCATTTTATTATTATTTACGAAGCCTCTAACTCAAAGTTATGGAACATACGATCATTATTTTTAGCTAATTAAATCCTTTTGGATTAAAAAAAATGAAATCATATCTTTACATTCAGTATTTTTTCATGTCTTCTACACTGTACAAGACACTACTGTTAGGTACTGGAGACTTAAATATATGGCTTGCCCATTTTCAAGATAATTTCCATAACTAAATTGTGTTTAGGTAGTGAGAACTGAAGACAACATAATTTTTGTGCCTATCCTGTGCTTCAAATCCTGGAACATAGTATGTTTTTCCTGACTTTGCCAAACAATACTGAAATTGGGCTGGGGGTGGGGGGACAGGGGGGAGGGAAAGCTTAGCTATTTGCTTTAAGAAATACCTGTTACTACAAAATAAAGCCAAACAAATTAAGCAGTTGACTTATTAAGAATAGCCGTTTGCTTGTCAATAATCATTTTAAATTCTTAACTGGTGTGTCTATGGTTTCAAAGTTGTTTTCTTATAGCTCTGTCTGATCTCAGATATTTTCTTGCCTTCCAAGACTCATATTCTGGTATTTTAAGTGAAAATGACCCTACCCAAGCCTTAATCTGAAACATTCCTTCTTCTAAATTTCTCCCTTTAGAGAAACATAAAAACACTCAAAGTGGGTGTCTCCCTTACTGCAGAAGGTTCAATAAACTTAGCTTTGTTTTTCTGTTTTTAATGGGTTTTTCTCATGTTCAGTTTTGGGAGTGGAGTATAAGAGTCAACTAAAAACTTTGTTTTTGCTCTCCTTACATGATCTTTAATTATTTAATATACTAAATCAGGGACCAACAAAGTATGATGTTTTTTGCACAACTTACTAGTTAGGAATGTTTACTTTTTCATTTTTTAAGGAATGTATGAAAGTAATAACAATATGAAACACAGACTGTGTGCTCATTCATTAAGTCGGGTCCAACCCTTTGTGACCCCATGGACTATAACCCGCCAGGCTCCTCTGTCCATGGAATTCTCCTGGCAAGAATGCTGGAGTGGGTTCCATTTCTTTTTCTAGCAACAGAGACTATCTAGTCCTTTATAGAAAATGTTTACTGATCTTGGGACTAGACTGATTTGAAGAGTGGCGTGAATTTTGCTACCAACTGGAATATTTTACCTAATCTTCTAATTTAGAGTGTAACTAAGATCTACTCCAGTCCTAAGTATCCATGCCACTTTCTATGTCTCTGTTCAGTTAAACTGGATCTGTTATCTAAAAATATTTTCTTTTGATTACCGGGAAAATATGCACTGCATATTATTCCAAGAAATTTCCAAACACAGTGTTTTAGTTGAGCACGTGAGTGTTATTGTGCAATTGAGTATTTTATTTAATCCAGTTATCATTGCTGCTGCTGCTGCTAAGTCACTTCAGTCGTGTCCAACTCTGTGCGACCCCATAGATGGCAGCCCGCCAGGCTCCCCCGTCCCTGGGATTCTCCAGGCAAGAACACTGGAGTGGGTTGCAATTTCCTTCTGCAATGCATGAAAGTGAAAAGTGAAAGTGAAGTCGCTCAGTCATGTCCAACTTCTAGCGACCCCATGGACTTCAGCCTACCAGGCTCCTCCATCCATGGGATTTGCCAGGCAAGAGTACTGGAGTGGGTCGCCATTGCCTTCTCCCCAGTTATCATTACTTATAGGTAAAATTGCATTCCAATCTCTACTCCTTTTTACCCAACAAATCAAACACAGCTGAGAGAAAGTTTGAAGCAGTTGGTTGAAAAGTGTGTGGGTTGTTTGTTTTGTCAATTACTGTATAAAGTTATGGTGGGAAATTTTTGGCAACTTTTAAATTATATGGACTTGAATGAGAGACTGAATATACAAATGGGCAATGGCCAGAGTGTATATGACAACAAAATTTTGACTCATGACATCTGTAGCAGCCAGCCCAGGAAGTAAAAGTACTACAACCTTTGCAAGCAATATGGTCAGAATGCTCAGGACGTGGTCAGTGATTACCATTTCCAAAAAGTTTTGCCCACGATTCACACTCAGGACCAACCAGAGAAATCCAAACATGCTTTAAACCAATCATATACGATGCCCTCTAACAGTTACAAGCTTCCAACTTTCTCATGCCAACAACTTCCAGTCAGGGTAGACTTGAAGTCTTCCCCTTTCTCACTAGAAAGTTTTCTCATTCCTTTGCCTGCCTTTGCATCTCTGCCGATTTCAAGTGGTGATCTCTGACTCCCTTGCTATAGCAAGTACTTATTCAGCAAAATCTGAATAAATAACCTCTGTTTGGTCTCATTTGAGTGCTCTTCATTTATTTCCACTGTAATTTAAAAGGCAAAAGCAAACGGATCTGATTTATGTACTTTCACCTTAGCTTTTATTTTTGTGATGGGTTACTCAGCACAGTATCTATCATTCTGAAAACACTCATTTCTCTTCTCCTAGGGGGCAAGGTGTGAACTATATGAATACTTCCAGGCATCTTAGTCTAGTCAAAGCTATCATTTTTCCAGTAGTCATGCATGGATGTGAGAGTTGGACTATAAAGAAAGCTGAGAGCCGAAGAATTGATGCTTTTGAACTGTGGTGTTGGTGAAGACTCCTGAGAGTCCCTTGGACTGCAAGAAGATCCAACCAGTCCATCCTAAAGGAAATCAGCCCTGAATATTCATTGGAAGGACTGATGCTGAAGCTGAAACTCCAATACTTTGGCCACCTGATGCAAAGAACTGACTTATTTGAAAAGATGCTGATGCTGGGAAAGATTGAAGGTGGGAGGAGAAGGGGACAACAGAGGATGAGATGGTTGGATGACATACTGACTGGATGGACATGAGTTTGATCAAACTCCAAGAGTTGGTGAAGGACAGGGAAGCCTGGAGTGCTGCAGTCCATGGGGTCGCAAAGAATCAGACATGACTGAGCAACTGAACTGAACTAAACTGAGGCATCTTGAAATTACATTAATGGAAATGGAGTGGAAGGTGGGAGGGAGGTTCAAGAGGGAGGGGACATGTATATACCTATGTCTGATCATTTTGTTAAATGGCAGAAGCCAACACAATATTTTAAAGCAATTATCCTCCAATTAAAAATAAACAAATTCATTGAAAAAAAAAGAAATTGTGAGTCAAAGTTGAGATACTGTCTGAGTCTGGGAAGGCATGGACTACCAGCTGTATGATGGAGTGATTCCTTTTCTTTAGGTGCTTAGTGTTGTAAATTTCATTTGACTTACTTTGTGTTTTTGGTTTTCATTTGAACTTTATTATGTGTCTTGCTTTTTTCAGTTTACTACAACTTTTTCTAGGATTGAGAATAAGTGCTTAGTGTAGAAATGGCATATCAGAAATCTGAAAAGTAGAAGCTTGCCAAGTATGAAGAATCACATTTTAGAAGGAAACACACTAATTAAAACAGTGTCAACTATTGAATCCAAAACTATTTGATCCCAAGCCTGGTTCTATGCAGTTTCTGGGTTGTTGTGTATTGCATGAGTTAGAAAATGAAACCCTGAGATTTGTAAAAGAGTTTTCTAGAGAATGAATATGCATAATTCATGGAAAAGTAGGTAGTGGCAAAGAATTTGTAGTAGCACTACAGGCACCAAAGATAAATTGGATTTCTATTTGGTCTAGAGTTGTAGTTGTTGCTCAGTTGCTAAGTTGTGTCTGACTTTTTGTGACCTCATAGACTTTAGCATGCCAGACTTCCTTGTCTTTCCCTTTAACCCAGAATTTGGTCAGATTCATGTCTATTGAGTCAGGGATGCTATCTAACCATCTCATCCTATGCTGCCCCCTTCTCCTTTTGCCTTCAATCTTTCCCACATGAGGGTCTTTTCCAATGAGTCGGCTCTTTGCACCAGATGGCAAAAGTAGAGAGAGATCCCTGTCCTATTAAATCTCAGACGCTTGCTAGTGCCTTATTCAAAATTAGTATCCATGTTATGGTTATTCTCTGCCTAAATAATAATAATAATAAATATGTCCCACATATGCACACATTCATAGACATGTATTTTCTTGACTTTAAAATACTCTTTTCCTGATCTTTTAACTATAACCAAATTAGTATGCATCATCAAGTTTCTGTCAAAATAATCTTCCCCAGTCTAGAAAGAAGATTTAAGTGCTAACACAGGCCTCAGTGCAGATACTGTATTAATTGTGTCATGTGTAAAAGGTATCTGCTTCTGAGATTACTGTTTCGGTTCACCTATTTGCTCAGCTATCAGCACACACAATTGAATTGTAATTTAGATATGCATTTCATCGTCACTGAATTTTTTTTTTAATTACATTCAGAAGCAACACTAGACACAGAATATAAAAAAACAGCAGTCCCCAACCTTTCTGGCACCAGGGACAAGCTTTGTGGAAGAAAATTTTTCTGTGGAGCAGGGGGTGGCCGACGGTTTCTGGGTGATTCAAGTACATTACTTTTTTATACACTTCATTCTTCTTCTTATTGCATCAGCTCCACCCCAGATCATCAGGCATTAGATCCTGGAGGTTGCGGACCCCTGAATTATAAAACATACCATAAATACAAAAAAAAAAAAATGTATAGGATTAAAATAGCAAGAAGATTTTCATTTTAAAAGGACAGCAAAATTGCATCAGCAAATGAAAGCAAATTTACAAAATATCTTATGATATAACAACTAAATATTTCATAAAACTCCAGAAGAATAGAAACTTTAAGTCTTTTGTTATAAAGACAATTATAAATATGTGTTTCTTGACACATGTCAGGCACTGCAATTAAAGGCTATTGTAGCTGTCAAACCTTTTAGGGTAAATCAAGCATTTGCAAAACCAGAGAGATTGGCATATGTGGGTGGTTCTCACATAGTGAATGACTATTAGAAAGCCATAAAATACCTGTCAAAAGTTCCCAGTGGCCTCTCAAGAAGTTTAATTTTCAGTGATGTATAATTCAATTTAGAGGGGAAAAAAGAACTATAATTCTATTCAAATTAGAAATGGAAATAAAACTTCAAATCACCATTATTTTTACTACATGAGTGATTCTGTTGACTGTATTAGTATGAAATGTGTCACCATCACAAATAAACTAAAAAATCCCATAACTCTCCATGTGTCATGCAAAATGGCAAAGAAACAAAAATGAATTCATTTTAGAATGTGACTGTAAAGAAATATTAGATGGTAAGAAATCTCAGATTCTAGGATATGATAGTGAAGACTAAAATCATATTAGTTATGTAAATAGATGATGCTGACTGCTAAAGGGAGAATACATTTTGTTCATTTTCAAGTGTGTACTTTTTGCCTGGAAAGCTGTTCTAAACAATGATGTTTCTTAATATCACAGACATTTAAAATCAAGAAAACATAATAATAACATTTTACAAATGATTATCTCAAATTCTCCTCCTAGAACACGTTGATTTAATTGAAGCTATAAATTGATATAATATGCGAATATTTTATCAATGCATTATCATGCCTCAGAGTATAAAGTCTAGAAACAATCTTGGGTATACATCTTATATACATGGTTATTTAACAGATTTACAAACTAAGGGTGACAACATAACTCCTCAAATTAAAGATATTTCTTTAGGTCTCAAGATTAGCATCACAGGTTAGAGTAAAACATCATATCAACTGAGAACTTAGATCACTTAGAGAGACAGCAGCAGAGCTATCAACCAAACTTGGTCTGATTCCCAAGCGAAAGTTCTTCTCACTGTATATGCTGGGCATCATTCCCTCATCAAGCGCCTCCACAATAGAATGAAGGTGGCAGCAGAGCTGGGACAGAGCCTACCTTCAATAACATTTTTAAAGTAGCAAAGCTTATTTAGTAAAACGTTATCAATATTATCTTCTTTTGTGATGTGTTCCCCTCAAGACTTTCCTGGAGCACACTGCCACCTGGAGGGAGTTTGGTGCCTGGAACCTGTGCTATCATTAGAAAACTACCAGAACCTCAGTTCTGCAGCCTTACTCTCACTGTTTATGATATGACACATGCACACTGTTTTCAAAGAGTTCTTCTAGGTTTAAA
The DNA here is from genome assembly GCF_002263795.3 of Bos taurus. Lineage (NCBI taxonomy): Eukaryota > Metazoa > Chordata > Mammalia > Artiodactyla > Bovidae > Bos > Bos taurus. The sequence continues at coordinate 51,290,156 of NC_037338.1, read as the reverse complement.
CAAGGACCAGGATAGAAAGGGAGAAGGGAAAAGAGAAAGAACAAACTTTAAGACGTCTTGTGTTGCATGGCCTTGTTTACCAGATTAATAAGAAATTTTCAAGGGCTTTAAAAAAAGCTGTACCTTAAACATGGGACTTTGTCTCAAATGCTAATAACAGATGTTGTGGGTTCTATAAGGGGAGGCTGAGCAGACAGAAAGGATAAGACTAAGTTGTAAACCAGAAGACTCAAATCTTCCAGTTATACAGGCTGAATAGCCTTCAGTGATATCCTCTCTGTTTCAATGTTGTTATCAGTAAAATATGGATAAAATACACTACCATGTGTAAAATAGATAGCTGGTAGGAAGCTGCTGTATAAGACAGGGAGTTCAGCTTGATGCTCTCTGATGACTGGAGGGGTTGAATGGGGGAGGATGGCAGGGAGGTTTAAGAAGAAGCGAATATATGTACACTTATAGATGATTCACTTTATTGTACAGCAGAAACTAACAAAACATTGCAAAGGAAGTATCCTCTAATTAAAAAAAAAAAAAAAGGATAGGCTTTCAAGGTGGCACAGTGGTAAAGAATCCACCTGCCAAAGCAGGAGATACAAGAAATGTGTGTTCGATGCCTGGGTCATCTAGATCCCCTTGAGAAAAGGGCAACCCACTCCAGTATTCTTGCCTGGGAAATTCCATGGACAGAGGAGCCTGGTGGGCTATAGCCCAAGGGGTCACAAAGAGTCAGATATGACTGAGTGACTGAGAACATACACAAAAAGGGATAAATAAATAAATAATATAGGCCAAGAAAAAAAGCAGGCTGCTTGCCAATAAAGGACAAAAATGGTATGGACCTAACAGAAGCAGATGATATTAAGAAGAGGTTGCAAGAATACACAGAGGAACTGTACAAAAAAGATCTTCATGACCCAGATAATCACGATGGTGTGATCAATCACCTAGAGCTAGACATTCTGGAATGTGAAGTCAAATGAGCCTTAGGAAGCATCACTACGAACAAAGCTAGTGGAGGCTATGGAATTCCAGTTGAACCATTTCAAATCCTTTAAAAAGATGCTGTGAAAGTGCTGCACTCAATATGTAAGCAAATTTGGAAAACTCAGCAGTGGCCACAGGACTGGAAAAGGTCAGTTTTCATTCCAATCCCAAAGAAAGGCAATGCCAAAGAATGCTCAAACTACCACACTGTTGCACTCATCTCACACACTAGCAAAGTAATGCTCAAAATTTTCCAAGCCAGGCTTCAGCAACACGTGAACCATAAACCTCCAGATGTTCAAGCTGGATTTAGAAAAGGCAGAGGAACCAGAGATCAAATTGCCAACATCTGCTGGATCATCGAAAAAGCAAGAGAGTTCCAGAGAAACATCTATTTCTGCTTTATTGACTATGCCAAAGCCTTTGACTGTGTGGATCACAATGAACGGTGGAAAATTCTGAAAGAAATGGGAATAACAGACCAACTGACATGCCTCTTGAGAAACCTGTATGCAGGTCAGGAAACAAGAGTTAGAACTGGACATGGAACAACAGACTGGTTGCAAATAGGAAAAGGAGCACGTCAAGGCTGTATATTGTCACCCTGCTTATTTCACTTATATGCAGAGTACATCATGAGAAACGCTGGGCTGGATGAAGCACAAGCTGAAATCAAGATTGCCAGGAGAAATATCAATAATCTCAGATATGCAGATGACACCATCCTTATGGCAGAATGTAAAGAAAAACTAAAGAAACTCTTGATGAAAGTGAAAGAGGAGAGTGAAAAGTTGGCTTAAAGCTCAACATTCAGAAAACTAAGATCATGGCATCTGGTCCCATCACTTCATGGCAAATAGATGGGGAAACAGTGGAAACAGTGTCAGACTTTATTTTTCTGGGCTCCAAAATCACTGAAGATGGTGATTGCAGCCATGAAATTAAAAGGTGCTTACTCTGTGAAAGCAAATTTATGACCAACTTAGTCAGCATATTAAAAAGCAGATACATTACTTTGTCAACAAATGTTTGTCTAGTGAAGGCTATGATTTTTCCAGTAGTCATGTGTGGATGGGAGAGTTGGACTCTAAAGAAAGCTGAGCACCAAAGAACTGATGCTTTTGAACTGCGATGTTAGAGAAGACTCTTGAGATTCCCTTGGACTGCAAAGAGATCCAACCAGTCCATCCTAAAGGAGCTCAGTCCTGGGTGTTCATTGGAAGGACTGATGTTGAATCTGAAACTCCAGTACTTTGGCCACCTGATGCGAAGAGCTGACTCTTTTGAAAAGACCCTGATGCTGGGAAAGATTGAGGGCGGGTGGAGAAGGGGACGACAGAGGATGAGATGATTGGATGGCATCACTGTCTCAATGGACATGAGTTTGGGTAACCTCCGGGTGTTGGTGATGGACAAGGAGGCCTGGCATGCTGCGGTTTTTGGGGTCGCAAAGAGTCAGACACAATGAGCGACTGAACTGAACTGAACTGACTCCAAAGGTTGTCACACAAATAAACATGCACCAAAGCAATGATATAGGCAACTGTGGTGGCTATTGCCCTTCATTAGACCATAGAACTATGTAACTCCATTCTAGACCTGACAAAAGAGATGCTAAGCGAGTATTCAATGAGTTTAAACAATAGGCCATCCAGATCTGAAACTCTCATTCTTCAGTTCTCTCTATCTTTGTATTAATATTTCATGTGAAAATACTTAGTCAAATACATGTACTGTGCTAAGTCACTTTAGTCATATCCAATTCCTTGAAACCCTATGGACCGTAGCACACCAGGCTCAGTCAAACACATAGTTCTGGGCTAACAGGTGGGATTTTAGTTATACAAACTAACAGACAATGTCTGATTACTCCACATGGATTTTTTTCCTTTCTCATTTGATAAAATGTACCATGGATTTCCAAGTTGGCTCAAGTGGTAAAGCATCCACCTGCCAATGCAGGAGAAGTGGGTTCCATCCCTGAGTTATAAAGATCCCTGGAAGAGGAAATGGCAACCCACTCCAATGTTCTTGCCTAGAAAATCCCATGGACAGAGGGGCTTGGTGGACTACAGTCCAAGGAGTCACAAAGAGTCGGACATGACTTAGTGACTGAACACACACACACACAACACATACATATCATTAGTAGAAGCTAATCCCAAATTCAGAGTTATTGATTTTTGTCTATGCTTCAGTGGTGGATGTTACATTACTGAGAAGAAAAGTGTGATGTAGCTCTATTGGAGGATGCTTTGTCCAGCTGTGGCATACATCCCTGATATCACACTTCAGAAGATCACCAATTGTAGGCACCTTTCAAAATTGAGATAATGGAGAGGTCTCCCCGTGTTCAAACACCAGAATGGAGTAAAGACCACTAAGAAACACCAAGCATCCTTACACAAAACTAGCTGGAAGCCTCACTTTCAACTTTCTCACACTTTCTCCTTCAAAAACCGTCTTTAGTTTTATAGAATAGGTTGTTGTAGTTGTTATTTAGTCACTAAGTCATGTCTGACTCTTCTCCAACACCATGGACTGTAGCCCACCAGGCTCCTCTGTCCATGGGATTTCCCAGGCAAGAATACTGGATTGGGTTGCCATTTCCTTCTCCAGGGATATTCCAGACCCAGAGATCAAACCCGCATTTCCTGTACTGGCAGGCAGATTCTTTACCATTGCATCACTAGGGAAGTCCATGCAGTAGGTTAATGTACAGTAAACAAAACAACACATTATAACTATAAGCAACAATAAGGAATAATCAACAAACAATTTTGAATGAAGTCATACACTAAAAATACATAAAAAATAATACATGATTCCATTTATATAAAGTTCATAAACAGTCAAGCTAATCTCAGTGCTAGAAGTCAAGATATCAATTACCTATGAGGTGTGAGTATAAAGATGAGTGCAGCTTCAAATTACTCAAATTTGATTTAAGGCAAAGAATATAAGTATCAACTGGTAGAAAAGAGGAATACTATCGGGAGAATTTTGTTCCTATGTATATGACTTCCCTAGAATAACATCAGTGCCACTTATTAAAACAACATCTCAATCTACTTACTAAAACTACTTCTAAGTTTACAAATCAAATCTGATATTCACAGTTTTGATGTTTTGCTTTATTCTGTTTTTAGATCATTCATAAAATAAGGTCTACATTTCTCCTTCTCATTATGTTTTGAAGGACTAAAGAGGGAAAATGAAAGAGACAGCAGAATCACATGTAAACTTTCCAAGTCTAATAAGCGGGCAGAGTTAGGTTGTTATGCAGTTTGAGTGGCTTCCACACTTTACTTCAGGAGGTGTTACTGATGGTAGTGGCCTAGAGTGAATATTCCCTGAGAATAGGCAATGCTACAATATAATATAGTGGGAAAAAGGACAAAAAAAAAGGTCTTAGAGTGGAAAAATCCTCTAGAGTAACAAAAGTCTTTCAATTTTTTTTTCTTACTTTTCCTATTCACCTTCTGCCTCTGCCATTTTTCTCTTGTAGGAAGGGCACAGAACAGGGAATGATGGCACTCAAGTTGCTTAATGCTGTACTTTGTCTTGCTCCTGAAGCATAAACCAGACCAACAACAAAGGTCTGCTGAAAAATCCCTGATGGAAAGGACCAAGTGAGATCCAGGACACAGTAAGTGGATGATGTAGCCTCTGCACAGATGGACTCAGATTTCTACATGGTGAGCAGTCATTAAGATACCTGATTATACCCTCTTCATCCTCAACCTCCCACAAATCGCTCTCTCCTTCTTTTTGTGAGAGATGCTTGAGAAGAAACTCTTACAGTTTCAAATACAATATGAATTTGCCACAGAAATTTTACACAATTTCACCATCAAGGACTAGGATCATGTACTGACTGGTGAATCTTCTAAAAAATGAGCTATGACTAAGTCAAGTCTCAGAAATAATTGGAAAAAAAAAAAGCATCAAGGAATAACTTTAGCAGGGTAAGAGCTTCCCTACACTTTTTTTTTTTTTTTTTGGCCATGCTTGTAGCATGTGGGATCTTGATTCCCCAACCAGAAAGTGAACCTGTGCCCCCTGCACTGAGAAAAGTCTTAACAACTAGATTACTAGGGAAGTCCCCAAACTTCCCTCCTCTTAACCCAAATAAAGCTTTTTCTACCACTCCCTGAAGACAAAAATTCAAACATTAGAAGTCTATTCCTTAGCTTAGGGATATGCCTTTGAAAATACAAAATCCTTTGAAAGAGGGAACATCACAATCTCTTGTATTCATGTCTCCTGAGGATGAAATTGCTAATCAGTTTATTTCCTGAAAATAGGATTTGGTGTAAAAGACGACAGAGAAACTTTTGAAGTATTCACAGAGAAGTGAGTCCAAATAAAGTTGAGATCACTTTGTGGAAAAGAAAGCAAATATATAGAAAAGAGAACTTGAAATGATCAAAGAGAAATTTCAACCCTTTTAATATTTTTGTCAAGAACAATAGTTTGGCAGGGTTTGATAGAATCACAATTTCACCATCACTTTATTCTACATTTTTTTTGTTTTATCTGCAATATATTCTTGTTGAATATCTATCTTCATCATATCATCATTTGCTTTTACCAGATGTAAACACTGAGGCCCATAGAGGGTTAATTGCTCTGTTTCCCAGAGCTTTTTGGTTTTTCCCTACTTGTAGGGACACTTGCTGGACCACCACAATTTCTGAATTCATCCTTTCATCAGAAGGAAATGTTTGTAGTTTTGCCCTATCTTTTCCTAGTGGCCTTGGTATCACCCTGATACACAGGCAAGAGGCTCTTACTCCAGTCCCCACATGTTGACAAATTACAAATTAAAGTATTAAACTGTACATTTATTAATAAAAATAAAATCATTAGAAAACAGGAGAAGTCAGGACTAGCACAGTATGATCCAGAACCCAAAATATCTGCTCTCTTGGCTCATGACTCATGACTAAATATAATTTGCATTTTACCTTTTAATTCTATTATATAGTTTTCAATAATTTACAATAAAAAGAAAATTGAGGGAGTTCCCTGGCAGTCCATTGGTTAAGACTCTGGGCTTCCAACACAGGGGACACAAGTTCAATCCCTGGTCAGGGAACAAAGATCCCACATGTTATGTGACATGGCCAAAACATTAAATAAAACTTAAAAAAAAAAGACTGAAACTATATGAAGATAATCTTAATTTAGTTGATGCCATATATATTTTTTAGGTTTAATTTAATATTGAATGAAAATATAGTCTCATTTTATATACTTTAGTAAAAACTGCATTTTCAAAATAATTTTATTATTGAAAATTAGTAAAAGTTAAAATTATGATAAAATTATGTAATAGAAAATTCAGTTTTGAAAAAAAAGATGAAAATGAAAAAGAAATATAAAAGCTTCAAAGAAGTGGTCTGTGAAGGATAGGCTCTAAGGTGGTACACAAGATTCCCCACACTTGTGTAATCACCTTTCTTCTTCAGGTTAAGACCTGAGACTTGTTTTAGCCAATAGAACACAGCAAAGGTGATAGATAGCACTTCCATCATTCTATTACATAAGACTGCTTGATAGGAAACTCTCTCCCTCACTGATCATGGTGGTTCGGAAGTCCATGTGGCAAGACCAAGGGTGGCCCCAGCTGAAGATCAACAAGAAGCTGAGTTTCTTACTTGTGTCATCACAAGGAACTGAACTCTGCAAAAATCCATGATAGCTTGGATGCAGACACTTCTTCAAGGGTACTTTGAGATGAGACCATATCTCTTGATAACTCTTATAAGGCCATGAAGCAAAAGACCCAATTAAGCCTGCCTAGATCTCTGACCACTGAAACTATGAGATAATAAATATATGTTGTTTTGAGTTTCTAAGTTCATGGTAATTTACAAGGCAGTAACAGAAAGCCAACACAACTTGAAACCACTAAAGTGACCCACCTTCTATTAAGCATAGTCTCCATGAAAATTCTGAAACAGGACATTAGAGGTTCCTTATTTAAGAAATTAAGCTTAATTACTTGGGATAGACTTCATTAAGAAAAAGAATACAAAATTGCAAATATATTATGAGATAACCAAGAGAATATGTATTTGTAAGACAGAGTAAGAAAGGACAATAAATTACAAGCATTAAAACTGAAAAGCAGTAAATATCAAAAAATCTAGAAACAGAGTGTAACATTTTAACTAATTAATTACCTGACACCCTTCTGTAATATCTTTGTTGCCTTTTGGGATACAGAATGATGGTCCCCAATGATATCCAAATCTGAATTCCTGGAACAGGTGAGTGCATTTCCTTATATATCAAAAGAGTCTCTGCAGATGTGGTTAAAGGTAGAGACCTTGTGATAGGATTAACCAGAATTAGCCAGGGGGGCTCAAACTGATTACATGAGTCCTCAACAAACTTTCCTGGGTTTGTTCAGAGAAAGAGATATGATGACGGAAAAAAGGTCAGATGCTACCTTGCCAGTTTTGAAGATCAAGGAAGAGAACATGAGCCAGAGAACATGGGTAGCATCTAAAACCTGGAAAAGGCAAGAAAGCAAGCTGTGACAGAGAACAAAAGGAAATATCTAGGTTTGAAGAGATGGTTTGGAAATCTTATGTCAAAATGGCTAACTATATGACATATAAAGTAATAAAAATCACTGATTAAGAAAATCCAACATATAATTATTTCAGTGCTAAATACAGTGAGATTTCAATGCTACAGTGTGAAAGAATATCATACATAATAAATATCTTATTTCACTAGATTATAACAAAGAGTAAAAATAATACTGAACAAGGAACATTAGTATACGCATTATTGAACTAAGACAAAAAACACGTAAGTCAAAAATATTGAAAATTCTCTGACTTTTTAAAAATAGGCAGGTTTTGACTTAGAACTGCCACAAAATTGAAATTTTTTGATGAAATACATATCAAAATTGTCTCTATAACCATCCACAGTCCCATGATGAGAATACTGACTAAATTCTGTCCAATGAATTATGTTTAATTTGGACAAAATAGAATATACAATAGAGGAGTTAAAAATATCAGAATTTAAAATATGAGGGAATTAAAGCCTTTGGCAGAAGATATAGTTACCTTAGAACTGGGCTATCAACAGTTATTTTGTATGGACTGTTGCTTAGTATTGATAATGTTTGTAAAAGTTTAACAAAAGGAAAAAGAGTTAAGTAGTTCATTTCACTTATGTGTTCCTTTTGATTAGACTCTACTTTTTAGGGGAGTTTCAGGTTCACAGCAGAATTGAGCAAGAAGTACAGAGTTTCCATATACCATGTCTATTCACATGCACAGACACCCCACTGTGAACACCCCAAATCTGAGTGGAACATTTTTTTATAATTGATACAACATACATTTAATAATCATAATCAACTGCATGTTATAATTACCCATAGCCCATAGTTTGACATTAGGGTTCACTCTTGGTATTGTACATTGTATGAGTTTTGACAAGTGTATAATAACATATATCCATCATTATAGTATCACACAGAAGTTTGCCCTAAGTCTTTGTGCTCAAAAATCTTTTCTCCCTCACCCAACCATGATAGCCACTGATTTAACTGTATTCATGATTTACCATTTTACTATATTCATGATTTTGCCTTTTCTATCTAGGCTGCCATATAGTTGAAATCATAGTATGTAAACTTTACAGATTGGCATCTTTACTTAGTAACATGCATTTAAGTTCCCTCCATGTCATTTAATGGCTTGCTAGTTTATTTCTTTTTGTGTGCAGTGCTTAGTCTCTCAGTTGTGTCAGACTCTTTGCAATCGCATGAGCTGCAAATACAGTAGCCCGCCAGGCTACTCTGTTCATGGGGATTCTCCAGGCAAGAATACTGGAGTGGGTTTCCATGCCCATGCTCCAGGAGATCTTCCCAACCCAGGGATCAAACCCAGGTCTCCCACATTGCAAGTGGATTCTTTACTGTCTGAGCCACCAGGGAAGCCCAAGCACACTGGAGTGGGTATCCCTTCTCTAGGGGATCTTCCAGGCCGAGGAATCAAACCAGGATTCCCTGCATTGCAGGCAGATTCTTTACCAGCTGAGTTACCAGGGAAGCCCTATTCCTTTGTCTGGATGTGGCACAATTTGTCTCTTCATTCATATACTGGACAAAGACATCTTGGTTGCTCCCAAACTTTGTGAATTTTTGTTAATACAAAAAAATTTTAACTGATTTGGGTAAGGAACATGATCGGTGAATCATATATGTAGTAAAAGTTTAGTTTTGTAGAGACTTCCAAACTGGAAATTGTGGTCCCATAATGTTCCAAAGTGGCTATACTATTTTGCATTCCACCTTACTCAGTCATGCCTGACTCTTTGTGACCCCATGGACTATAGCCCACGAGGCTCCTCTGTCCATGGAATTCTCCAGGCAAGAATACTGGAGTGGATTGCCCCTGCCTTCTCCAGGGGATCTTCCTGATCCCAGGATTGAACCTGGGTCTCCCAAATTGCAGGAAGATTTTTTATCATCTGAGCCATCAGAGAAGTCCACTTAAAGTTAGTAAGAGTTCCAGTTATTCAATGTCTTGACAATGTTTCTTATTATCAGTGTTCTAGATTCTGGCATTTTTAACAGGTGTGTAGTACACTTGCCTAGAAAATTCCATGGATGGAGGAGCCTGGTGGGCTACAATCACTCACTCCCATATGTCATTTATCCCTGGTTACTGGTGAAAACCTCTTCCCTGGTGGCTCAGAGTTTAAAGCGTCTGCCTGGAATGCAGGAGACCCGGCTTCGATCCCTGGATCGGGAAGATCCCCTGGAGAAGGAAATGGCAACCCACTCCAATACTCTTGCCTGGAGAATCCCATGGAGGGAGGAGCCTGGTAGGCTACAGTCCATGGGGTAACAAAGAGTCAGACACGACTGAGCGACTTCACTTCACTTCACTTCACTTCAGTGTTATCTCATTCTTATTTTGTTTATCCTTAATGACATATTATATGAACCATCATTTCATATCCTTTCTTGCCTTCTGTATATATTCTTTGATAAGGTATCTGAAAGTGTTAGTTGCTCAATTGTGTCCGACACTTTGTTGACCCTGTGGACTGTAGCCCACCAGGCTGCTCTGTCTATAGAATTCTCTGACAAGAATACTGGCATGGGTTGCCAGTTTCCTTCTCCAAGGAATCTTCCCAACCCAGGATCGAACCCAGGTCTCCCACCTTGCAGGCAGATTCTTTATCATCTGAGCCACCAGAGGCTAAGGTGTCTATTCAGGTCTTTAACCCATTTTCATTTATGTTGTTTTTTTCTCATTGTTGCATTTAAAAAATTATGTGTATATTTTGAATAACAATCCTTTATCAGATTTGTCTTATGCATTTTCTCCCAATATGTGGCTTGTCTTCTCATTTTCTTGACTGTGTCTTTCATAGAAAAAAGTTTTTAACTTTAATGAAATCCAGCTTATCAATTATTTCTTCCATGGACCTTTGATATTATATTTAAAAAGTCATTTTCATACCCAAGTTTATCTAGATTTTCTCCAGATGACTTCTAGAAGTCTTATAGTTGTGCATTTTACATTTAGACCTATAATCCATTTTGAGTTAATATAGGGTATAAAATCTGTGCCTAGATTCATTTTTTTGGGGGGAGGGTCAGTATTAATCCAGTAACATATATTGAAAAGATTATCATTTCTCTATTATATTTTCTTTGTCAAAGATAACTGACCAAATTCATTACACTCTTTAAAATTAAAATTATTTTGAGAAAGTTGTAGATTCATATCTAGTTACAGTAAATAATACACACAGAGCACGTGTATCCTTTGTCTACTTTCCCCCATATGATAACATCATATAAAACTATAATACAATATCACAACTAAGATATTGACATGATACAGTCAAGATACACAACATTTCCAACACAACAAGGATCTCTAACTTTGCACTTTTCTATGTAACTTTCCTCATGCCCTCAACCCTTCTTCTACTTTTCAGTGGAAGCCTCAATTCAATTTACATTTCTGTCATTTTCTGATTTTTAAAATGTTATTAGGTGGAATCATACAGTATGTAACCTTTTGAGAATGGCTCTTTTTTTTTTTTTTCTCCACCCAGCATAATTTGCATTCAGGTTGCTGCAGTATCAATGGTTTGTTCTTTTTTACTGCTGAATAGTACTACTGTTGAACTGAGATATTTGATACATTGGAGGATGAATAAGTTCAGCAGGGACTAAAAGCTTATACTAATTGGCCAGACAAACTTTCAACTATTAGTGAAATGGGAGCTTGTTGGGACTGAATACCATTAAGGAACTGAAAGAAAATAGTAAGTTGCTGCCTATACTCAAAGGAGAGAATTGATAAACATTACACTTGGTGCCCAGCTACTGCAAGAAAGATCATTCCGGTGTAGCAGTTCATGATTTAATCCTCAGAAATGGACTACAAAATGCTCATCTTTAGTTATACTTTGTGTATTTCACAAGGTTGTGCTAAATAAATGCATGTGACATTTTTTCAACCAAAAATACTATGCAGTAAACATCTTCAAGTTCATTTTTTTTTAATGGAATGGATATATCACAGTTCAACCATTTACAGGTTAAAAAACATCTGGGTTGTTTCCAGTTTGTTGCTATTATACATAAAGTTTAAATAAGCATTGCTCAGTTCAGTTCAATCACTCAGTAGTGTCTGACTCTTTGCAACCCCATGGACTGAAACACACCAGGCTTCCCTGGCCATCACGAACTCTTGGAGCTTGCTCAAACTCATGTCCATCAAGTCAGTGATTCCATCCAACCATCTCATCTTCTGTCATCCCCTTCTCCTCCCACCTTCAATCTTTCCCAGCATCTGCGTCTTTTCAAATGAGTCAATTCTTTGCATCAGGTGGTCAAAGTATTGGAGTTTCAGCTTCAGCATCAGTCCTTCCAATGAATATCCCAGGACTGATTTATTTTAGGATTGACTGGTTGGATATCCTTGCAGTCCAAGGGACTCTCAGGAATCTTCTCCATCACCACAGTTCAAAAGCAGCAATTCTTTGGTGCTCAGCTTTCTTCATGGTCCAACTCTCACATCCATACATAACTACTGGAAAAACCATAGCTTTGACTAGACAGACTTTTGTTAGCAAAGTAATGACTCTGCTTTTTAATAAGCTGTCTAGGTTGGTCATAGCTTTTCTTCAAAGGAACAAGCATCTTTTAATAATTTCATGGCTTCAATCACCATCTTCAGTGATTCCGGAGCCCAAAAATAAAGTCTCTCACTGTTTCCATTATTTACCCATCTATTCACCATGAAGTGATGGGACCAGCTGCCATGATCTTTGTTTTCTGACTGTTGAGTTTTAAGACAACATTTTAACTCTCCTCTTTTACTTTCATCAAGAGGCTTTTTAGTTCTTCTTCACTTTCTGCCATAAGGGTGGTGTCATCTGCATATCTGAGGTGCATTTATATACAGATGTTAATGTTTCCAACTATCTGGAATAAATGACCAGAAGTTTGTGATTGCTATATTATATGTTAGTCATATACTTAGTTTAATAAGAAACTGCCAAATTGTCTTCCAGAGTTGTACTATTTTACATTACCACCAACAATCTCAGATGGTAAAGAATCTGCCTGAAATGCAGGAGAAAAGGGTTCAATTCCTGAGTAAGGAAGATCCTCTAAAGGAGGAAATGACAACCCACTCCAGTATTCTTGCCTGGAGAATTCGATAGACAGAGGAGCCTGGCAGGCTATAGTCCATGAGGTTGCAAAGAGTAGGACAGACTAAGCAACTAACACTTTCACTTTTTCAGCAAGACTGGAAAAGGTCAGTTTTCATCCCAATACCAAAGAAAGGCAATGCCAAAGAATACTCAAAATACTGCACAAATGCACTCATCTCACACACTAGTAAAGTAATGCTTAAAATTCTCCAAGTCAGGCTTCAGCAATACATGAACCGTGAACTTCCAGATGTTCAAGCTGATTTTGCAAAAGTCAGAGAAACCAGAGACCAAATTGCCAACATCTGCTGGATCATCAAAAAAGGAAGAGAGTTCCAGAAAAATATCTATTTCTACTTTATTGACTATACCAAAGCCTTTGACTGTGTGGATCACAATAAACTGTGGAAAATTCTGAAAGAGATGGGAATACCAGACCACCTGACCTGCCTCTTGAGAAATCTGTATGCAGGTCAGGAGGCAACAGTTAGAACTGGACATGGAACAACAGACTGATTCCAAATAGAAAAAGGAGCATGTCAAAGCTGTATGTTGTCACCCTGCTTATTTAACTTATATGCAGAGTATATCATGAGAAATGCTGGGCTGGAAGAAACACAAGCTGGAATCAAGATTGCTGGGAGAAATATCAATAACCTCAGATATGCAGATGACACCACCTTATGGCAGAAAGTGAAGAAGAACTAAAAAGCCTCTTGATGAAAGTGAAAGAGGAGAGTGAAAAAGTTCACTTAAAGCTCAACATTCAGAAAACGAAGATCATGGCATCCAGTCCCATCACTTCGTGGGAAATAGATGGGGAAACAGTGGAAACAGTGTCAGACTTTATTTTTCTGGGCTCCAACATCACTGCAGATGGTGATTGAAGCCATGAAATTAAAAGACGCTTACTCCTTGGAAGGAAAGTTATGTCCAACCTAGACAGCTTATTAAAAAGCAGAGACATTACTTTGTCAACAATGGTCCATCTAGACAAGGTTATGGCTTTTCCAGTGGTGTATGGATGGGAGTGTTGAACTATAAAGAAATCACTTGGTCATTAGCCTACATTTGCACCCACAGTCAATGTGGAAAAGGGTCAAATATGACAAGAACAGTAGTGAGTGGGCGTCCTTCAAACATGAAGAGGGGACACAGGAAGACAAGAAGTCTGGGATTCAAAAATATGTTTAGTCGATACTTCTGGATAAACGGAACACACAGAGCTTAGGAAAATGTAAAGCACGAAGCAATTACAAAAATACTGGAAAATGATCTATGAAATATCAAAACTCTAGGCATATGAAACAATTTAACAAGAGAGTTTTAAACTCAAAAATTCTTGGAATTTATCTTTACCTGAATACTTTCTATATACTTAGGACCTAGTAAGGGCTTCCCTGGTGGCAGAGATAGTAAAGAATCCACCTGAAATGTGGAGACCTGGGTTTGATCCCTGGGTTGCAAAGATCCCCTGCAGGAGGGCATGGCAACCTCTCGGATATTCTTGCCTGGAAAACTGCCATGGACAGAGGAGCTTGGCAGGCTACAGTCCATGGGGTTGCAAAGAGTCGGACATGACTGAGTGACTAAGTGCACAGTATGTGGAAATACAACTGATTTTTGTATACTGATTCTGAAGCATACAACTGTGCTATATTCACTTACTGGTGTTAATAGCTATTCTGTGGATTCTTTAGGATTTTCTATATTATGTCATCTTCAAACAGAGATAATATTTTCCGATCTAGATCCTTTTTATTTCCTTTTCTAGCCTAAGAGCTTGGCTAAAACTTCCAACACAATGTTCGATATCAGTGAAAACAGATATACTTATCTTGTTTCCAATCTAAGAAGAAAGCTTTCAATTTTTCATCACTGAGTATAATGTTGGTTATGTGTTTTTCATAAACTCCCTAAATTATACTAAGTTATACTAAGTTCACTTCTATTCCTAGTTCGTTAAGTTTGCTTATCATGAAAGGGTGTTGAATTTCGTCAAATGCCTTTTCTGAGGCAACTGAAGTGATCAAGTGCTTTTCTTTTCTTCTTTCTATTAACGGGGTATGTTATATTGATTTTATGTTGCGCCACCCTGGAATTCTGGGGATAAACCCCACTTAGGCATGGTGTTTGGTCCTTTCGATATGCTGTTGGATTCAGTCTGTATTACAGCTGTATTTTGACAATTAAAGATACACACACAAAAATAAATTGCTTAAACATACTAAAAAAAAAAAAAAAAAAAGCTGAGAGCTGAAGAATTGATGATTTTGAACTGTGGTATTGGAGAAGACTCTTGAGAGTCCCTTGGACTGCAAGGAGATCCAACCAGTCCATCCTAAAGGAGATCAGTCCTGGGTGTTCATTGGTAGGACTGATGTTGAAGCTGAAACTTCAGAACTTGGGCCACCTGATGGGAGCAGCTGACATGTTTGAAAAGACTCTGATGTTGGGAAAGATTGAGGGCAGGAGGAGATGGGGACGACTCAGGATGAGATGGTTGGATGGCATCACCGACTCAATGGACATGGGTTTGGGTGGACTCCGGGAGTTGGTGATGGACAGGGAGACCTGGCATGCTGCAGTTCATGGGGTGGCATAGAGTCGGACACCACTCAGTGACTGAACTGAACTGAAGAATGATCCATTTGTCTGCTTATTTGTTAGTATTTGATATTATCATTTTTTTTTCTTTTTTAACCATTCAGATGCATGTATCAGTTCAGTTTAATTCAGTTCAGTCGCTCAGTCGTGTCCGAAATAGGAAATAGATGCATGTATAATGATATCTTATTGTGGTTTAATTTACATTTCTTTTATGATCTTGAACAACTTTTCATGCACTTCGTTGCCATCTTTATTTTATCTTCAGTGAATGTCTCTTCCTATTGTTTGCCTATTTCCTAAAACTATTTTATTAATGATTGAGTTTTGAAATTTCTGTGCATTTTCTAATTTGGTTTGCTAATATTTGCTCCCAGTCTGTAGTTTATCTTTTTATCATCATAACCATGTCTTTTTCAATTTCAAAGGGAATGTTTGTTATATTGAAGTTTGATTATTCCATTTTTCCTCTATGGAAAACTGTTACCCAGCCCTGTATTTCAAAGACTTTATTTTATATTGTTTCTAAAAGCTTTTTTTTTTTTTTAAGTTTTACATTTTAAGTCTAGAAGTTAATTTTTTGTACAAAGTGAAAGATTTAGCTCAAAGTAGCTTTATTTGTTGTTTTTGTTTGTTTGTTTGTTTTTCACTCATGGTTGTCCAGTTACTCCAACAACATTTTTTGCAAAGGTTCTTTCCCCTGTTGATTACTGTTTCATCTTTCTTAGAAATCAACTGGGTATATTTCTGTCTGCCTTCCATGTTATCTACTTTATTATATTGGTGTATGAATCTGTCCTCCCAATATCACAAAGTCTTAATGTAGGGTATGTCTATTTCTCTTACTTTATCATTTTTTAAAATACTGGTTTCATATTATAGTTAATTTGCCTATTTGTTTAAATTTTAGAATAATCTTGTCTATAACCACAAAAAAAGTTTTGCTAAACTATTGACAGGAATTATCTTAAACCTGTACATTATTTGTAATTTGAGAGAATTCACATCATTATTACACTGAATCTTCCAAACCAGTAACTCCATTCACATGTGGAGCTATGTTTCTCCATTTGTTTACTTGTCATTTGATTTCTTTCATTGGCATTTTGCAGTTTTGAGCATAAATTTCCTGTCCACGTATTGTTAGATATATACCTATAAAGATCACTTTTGAGACATTGTAAACAGTGCTACATTTAAAATTTTAGTTTTCATGTCTTTATTGCTAGTATATACAAATAAAATTGACATATTTTCATAGGTTAATCTTGAATCCTGGACATTACTTAGTTATCTTCTTAGTTCTAGGAGGAATATTCCTGGTAGATTTCTTGGGATATTCTACATAGACCCAAGATATCCACAAATAGGAACAATTTATTTCTTCCCTTCCAATAAATATAGCTGTCATTTCCTTTTTTCGTCTAACCTTGCTATATAGAACATCTAGCACCATGTTAAGAGCAGTGAAAGTGAACATCCTTGCCTGCTTCCTGATTTAAGGGAGAAAGCATCAGTATTTCATCATTAAATGTACTACTAGATATATAAGTTTGGTGTTTTGTGTTTTTATTATTTGTTTGCTTTTGTTTGTTTTGAAAATGTTCTTTATCGGTTTGAAAAAGTAACTCTATTCCTGTTTTTCTGAGACTTTTAAAAATTGTGAATGGGTGTTAAATTTTATCAATTTTTTTATTTATTGATAAACATGATTATATAAGTTTCCTTCATTATCCTATTGAAGTGGTATTATTATGTTTATTATGATTACTATAGTGGATTACACTGGTAGATTTTTCAATATTGAAGTAGTTTTTCACCCCCACAATAAACTCCTCTTGGTGTGTAAATATTTGTATATATTGGCTAATTATATTTGAATATATTCTGTTAACAATATGTACACTTAGAGTAGTGAGGGGTATTGGTGGGATGCCATTTTTTAATATTGTCTTAATTTCATTTTTTATCAGGGTAGTATTTGCTTCATTAAATTAATTGAAAAGCAATCACTGTGCTTCAACTTTCTAGAAGATGTATAATGTTAATTTTTTAACATTGAAAGACTTCTTAAGTGAAATCATTTCAGTCAATAAATTTCTGAGGAAGAGTATTTAAACTTGAGTTGTTTAGTTGCTAGGTCGTACCTGACTCTTTGTGACCCCATGTGACAGCATGCCCTGTCCTTCACTATCTCCCCGCTTTTGCTCAAATTCATGTCCATCGAGTTGGTGATGCCATCCAACCATTTAATCCTCTGTCAACCCCTTCTCCTTTTGCCCTCCATCTTTCCCAGCATCATTCCCTTAATAGTTTGTGTGTGCTAAGTCGCTTCAGTTGTGTCCAACTCCTTGTGACCCTGTGGACTGTAGCCTGCTAGGCTCCTCTGTCCATGGGATTCACCAGGCAAGAATACTGGAGTGGATGGCCATGCCCTCCTCCAGAGGATCTTCCTGATTCAGAGACTGAACCCATGTCTCTTATGTCTCCTGTTTGGTAGGTAGGCTCTTGACCATTAGTGCCACCAGGGAATAGTTTCAGTTCAGTTCAGTTGCTCAATCATGTCCGACATTTGCGAACCCATGAATCACAGCACGCCAGGCCTCCCTGTCCATCACCAACTCCCGGAGTTCACTCAAACTCATGTCCATCGAGGCGGTGGTGCCATCCAGCCATCTCATCCTCTGTCGTCCCCTTCTCCTCCTGCCCTCAATCCCTCCAAGCATCAGAGTCTTTTCCAATGAGTCAACCCTTTGCATGAGGTGGCCAAAGTATTGGAGTTTCAGCTTTAGCATTAGTCCTTCCAATGAACACCCAGGACTGATCTCCTTTAGAATGGAGTGGTTGGATCTTCTTGCAGTCCAAAGGACTCTCCAGAGTCTTCTCCAACACCACAATTCAAAAGCATCAATTCTTAGTCACTCAGATTTCTTCACAGTCCAACTCTGACATCCATACATGACCACTGGAAAAACCATAGCCTTGTCTAGATGGACCTTTGTTGACAAAGTAATGTCTCTGCTTTTGAATATGCTATCTAGGTTGGTCATAACTTTTCTGCCAAGGAGTAAGCGTCTTTTAATTTCATGGCTTCAATCACCATCTGCAGTGATTTTGGAGCCCAGAAAAATAAAGTCTGACACTGTTTCCACTGTTTCCCCATCTATTTCCCATGAAGTGATGGGACTGGATGCCATGATCTTCGTTTTCTGAACGTTGAGCTTTAAGCCAACTTTTTCACTCTCCTCTTTCACTTTCATCAAGAGGCTTTTTAGTTCTTCTTCACTTTCTGCCATAAGGTGGTTTCATCTGCATATCTGAGGTTATTTATATTTCTCCCAACAATCTTGATTCCAGCTTGTGCTTCTTCCAGCCTAGCGTTTCTCATGATGTACTCTGCATATAAGTTAAGTAAGCAGGGTGACAATATAAAGCCCTGACGTACTCCTTTTCCTATTTGGAACCAGCCTGTTCTTCCATGTCCAGTTCCAACTGTTGCTTCCTGACCTGCATACAGGTTTCTCAAGAGGCAAGTCAGGTGGTCTGGTATTCCCATATCTTTCAGAATTTTCCACAGTTTATTGTGATCCACACAGTCAAAGGCTTTGGTATAGTCAATAAAGTAGAAATATATGTTATTCTGGAACTCTCTTGCTTTTTTGATGATCCAACAGATGCTGGCAATTTGACCTCTGGTTCTTCTGTCTTTTCTAAATCCAACTTGAACATCTGGAAGTTCACGGTTCATGTATTGCTGGAGCCTGGCTTGGAGAATTTTGGGCATTACTTTACTAGTGTGTGAGTTGAGTGCAATTGTGTGGTGGTTTGAGCATTCTTTGGAATTGCCTTTCTTTGGGATTGGAATGAAAACTGACCATTTCCAGTCCTGTGGCCAGTGCTGAGTTTTCTAAATTTGCTGGCATATTGAGTGCAGCACTTTCACAGCATCATCTTTCAGGACTTGAAGTAGGTCGACTGGAATTACACCACCTCCAAGGAGCAGTGGCTGCATGGATGTAGGAGGGCCAAGAGGAGCTACCCAACACACAAGGTCTGGGGAGGCGGCTGAGAGGAGCAACCTCACATCCAAGGAGTGGCGGCTGTGCAGGAGGGCAGAGAGGAGCTACTCTACATTCAAGGTCAGGAGGGGCGGCCGTAAGGAGATACCCCTCATCCAAGGTAAAGAGCAGCAACTGCGCTTTGCTGGAGTGGCCATGAAGAGATACCCCACGTCCAAGGTAAGAGAAACCCAAGTAAGATGATAGGTGTTGCGAGAGGGCATCAGAGGGCAGACACACTGAAACCATAATCACAGAAAACTAGTCAGTCTAATCACATGGACCACAGACTTATCTAACTCAATGAAACTAAGTCATGCCATGTGGGGCCACCCAGGATGGGCGGGTCATGGTGGAGAGGTCTGACAGAATGTGGTCCACTGGAGAAGGAAATGGTAAACCACTTTAGTATTCTTGCCTTAAGAACCCCATGTACAGTATGAAAAGGCAAAATGATAGGATACTGAAAGAGGAACTCCTCAGGTCAGTAGGTACCCAATATGCTACTGAAGATCAGTGGAGAAATAACTCCAGAAAGAATGAAGGGATGGAGTCAAAGCAAAAACAATACCCAGTTGTGGATGTGACTGGTGATAGAAGCAAGGTCCAATGCTGTAAAAAGCAATATTGCATAGGAACCTGGAATGTTAGTTCCATGAATGAAGGCAAATTGGAAGTGGTCAAACAGGAGATGGCAAGAGTGAACATTGACATTCTAGGAATCAGTGAACTAAAATGGACTGGAATGGGTGAATTTAACTCAGATGACCATTATAGCTACTACTGTGAGCAGGAATCCCTCAGAAGAAATGGAGTAGCCATTATGGTCAACAAAAGAGTCCAAAATGCAGTACTTGGATACAATCTCAAAAATGAAAGAATGATTTCTGTTCATTTCCAAGGCAAACCATTCAATATCACGGTAATCCAAGCCTATGCCCCTACCAGTAATGCTGAAGAAGCTGAAGTTGAGCAGTTCTATGAAAACCTACAAGACCTTTTAGAACTAACACCCTAAAGAGATGTCCCTTTTCGTTATAAGGGACTGGAATGCAAAAGTAGGAAGTCAAGAAACACCTGGGGTAACAGGCAATTTTCGCTCGGAATACAGAATGAAGCAGGGCAAAGGCTAATAGAGTTTTGCCAAGAGAACACACTGGTCATAGCAAACACCCTCTTCCAACAACACAAGAGAAGACTACACACGGACATCACCAGATGGTCAGCACTGAAATCAGATTGATTATATTTTTTGCAGCCAATGATGGAGAAGCTCTATACAGTCAGCAAAAACAAGACCAGGAGCTGACTGTGGCTCAGATCATGAACTCTGTATTACCAAATTCAGACTTAAATTGAAGAAAGTAGGGAAAACCACTAGACCATTCAGGTATGATCCAAATCAAATCCCTTATGATTATACAGTGGAAGTGAGAAATAGATTTAAGGGCCTAGATCTGATAGATAGAGTGCCTGATGAACTATGGAATGAGGTTCATGACATTGTACAGGAGACAGGGATCAAGACCATCCCCATGGAAAAGAAATGCAAAAAAGCAAAATGGCTGTCTGGGGAGGTCTTACAAATAGCTGTGAAAAGAAGAGAAGCGAAAAGCAAAGGAGAAAAGGAAAGATATAAGCATCTGAATGCAGAGTTCCAAAGAATAGCAAGGAGAGATAGAAAGCCTTCCTCAGTGACCAATGCAAAGAATTAGAGGAAAACAACAGAATGGGAAAGACTAGAGATCTCGTCAAGAAAATTAGAGATACCAAGAGAACATTTCATGCAAAGATGAGCTCGATAAAGGACAGAAATGGTATGGACCTAACAGAAGCAGAAGATATTAAGAAGAGGTGGCAACAATACACAGAGGAACTGTATAACAAAGATCTTTATGACCCATATAATCACAATGGTGTGATCACTCACCTAGAGCCAGACATCCTAGAATGTGAAGTCAAGTGGGAATAGTTTAGAACTACTTAAATAATCTATTTCAAATTGAGTAAATTTTGGCAGGGTATGTTTTTCAATGAATTGGTCCATAGATCTATGATTGTCAATGTTATATATGTAAAGTTGTTCATATTATTTCTTATTATTTCCATATCTGCAATATCTGCAGTGATACCTATTTTACTCCTGACACTGGTAGGTTGTGTCTTCTCTCTTTTTCTCTTTATCAGTCTTATTAGAGATTTGTGAATTTTTTAACATTTTAAAGAATTTTTTCATAGCTTTCTCCATTGTGTTTTTTTAACATTCCTTTTTGTTTTATTTTTAATTTTAATAATCCCTACTGTGTACTTTCCATCTTTCTGATTGCCTTGGTTTTATTTTGCCTTCTTTTATATGTTCTTTATGTAGAAGATTAGAATATTGAAAAATGACTTTTCTATTATCGAATATACACATATGGTATTACAATTTTTGCTTTAGCTGTATACCAAAAAAATTAATAAGTTGTATTTTCATTTTAATTCATTTCAATGTATTTTTATTTCCCTTGAAATTTAGATTATTTATAAAGGGTTTGTTTAGGTTCCAATTGTTTGGAGATTTTATTATCTTTTATTGATTTCTAATAGAATTCTATTGTGACTAGAAAACATGCTCTGTGATTCCAATTCTTATAAAATTGTTGGTTTTGCTTTATGGCCCTGAACGTAATCCATTTTGGTTTATGTTCTGTGGATAATTTAAAAGAATCAGTATTCTGCTGCTATTGGTTGGAATGTTTCATAAATATTGATTAGATACTGTTGCCTGCTGTTAGTGTGCAGTTACTCTTCATTCTTGATTATTTTCCACCTTATTTTTCTATCAAGAATTGATAGAGAGTGGTTGAAGTCTCCAAATATAATCATGGATTTTTCTATGTATCATTTAGGTTTTATTAATTTTATTTCATGTGTTTTGCATCTATGTTGTTTTGTATATACACATTTAGGGTCAATTATATCTTTTTGGGGGGTTGATGTCTTCTATCATTATATGCAATTCTGTATTCTCCAGTAATATTTTGGCTCTAAAGTCTAATTTGGCTGTTATAAATATAGTCATTTCTGTTATCTGTTGTGAATGTTTTAATGGTATATATTTTTCCATCCTAAAATGGGTTGAATAGTGTTCATCAAAAGTTATGCCCATACCCTGAAAACTAAATGTGACTTTTTTGGAAAAAGAATCTTTGCAGATATAATGAAGTTAAGGGTATTGAAATGAGATCATCCTGGATTACCTGTGTGTACACTAAATCAATTGACAAGTTTCCTTATAAGAGACAGAGGAGAAGGAAACAAGAAAAGAACATGTGACAACAGAGGCAGAGATCAGAAATATGTTCTCAAACCAAGGAACACCTGGAGCCACTAGAAGCGGATGAAGCAAAAAAGATTGTCTTCTGGAGAATTTGGAGGCAGAACAATCCTGCCAACGTCTTGATTTTTTACCTCCAAAATGATAAGTTAATAAATTTATTTTGCTTAATCCACTTAGTTTTGGGGACTTTTGTACAGCAGTCCTAGGAAATTAACATGCATATTTTTATTTTCACCATTCCTATATCATTATATTGAAGTGAGTTTCTGGTAAAGATATCAAAACATCATAGGGGTGGGCCATTTTTTTTTTTCAATCCTCACTTTTAATCTCTGTGTTTTAATTGCTGTACTTATACCAGTTGCATCAATGGTGTAATTATTGCTAGGTTATGGTTTAAATCTGTCATTTTACTTTTTGTTTTTCTTTTCTGGTTCACTTAAATATTTACTGGTTTTTTTGTTTTTTTGTTTTTTCTCTTTTTAGTTCCTTCATTTAAGTTCTTTTTTTATTTTTTTAATTTTATTGGTTTCGCCATATATCAACATGAATCCACCACAGGTATACACGTGCTCCTCATCCTGAACCCTCCTTCCTCCTCCCTCCCCATACCATCCCTCTGGGTTGTCCCAGTGCACCAGCCCCAAGCATCCAGTATCATGCATCGAACCTGGACTGGCGACTCATTTCATATATGATATTATACATGTTTCAATGCCATTCTCCCAAATCTTCCCACCCTCTCCCTCTCCCACAGAGTCCAAAAGACTGTTCTATACATCAGTGTCTCTTTTGCTGTCTCGTATACAGGGTTATTGTTACCATCTTTCTAAATTCCATACGTATGCATTAGTATACTGTATCGGTGTTTTTCTTTCTGGTTTACTTCACTCTGTATAATAGGCTCCAGTTTCATCCCCCTCATTAGAACTGATTCAAATGTATTCTTTTTAATGGCTGAGTAATACTCCATTGTGTATATGTACCACTGCTTTCTTATCCATTCATCTGCTGATGGACATCTAGGTTGCTTCAATGTCCTGGCTATTATAAACAGTGCCGCAATGAACAGTGGGGTACACGTGTCTCTTTCAATTCTGGTTTCCTCAGTGTGTATGCCCAGCAGTGGGATTGCTGGGTCATAAGACAGTTCTATTTCCTGTTTTTTAAGGAATCTCCACATTGTTCTCCATAGTGGCTGTACTAGTTTGCATTCCCACCAACAGTGTAAGAAGGTCCCTTTTCTCCACACCCTCTCCAGCGTTTATTGCTTGTAGACTTTTGGATAGTAGCCATTCTGACTGGCGTGAAATGGTACCTCATTGTGGTTTTAATTTGCATTTCTCTAATAGTGAGTGATGTTAAGCATCTTTTCATGTGTTTGTTAGCCATCTGTATGTCCTCTTTGGAGAAATGTCTATTTAGTTCTTTGGCGCATTTTTTGATTGGGTCATTTATTTTTCTGGAATTGAGCTATAAGAGTTGCTTGTATATTTTTGAGATTAGTTGTTTGTCAGTTGCTTCATTTGCTATTATTTTCTCCCATTCTGAAGGCTGTCTTTTCACCTTGCTTATAGTTTTCTTTGTGGTGCAGAAGCTTTTAAGTTTAATTAGGTGTATTAAATTATTAACAATATTAATAATATTAACAATAATATTAATAATATTAACAATGTTAATTAACAATAATTAATTGATAATAATAATAACAATAATAATAATAATAAACAAATTATTAAAATGTTTGTTTATTTTTCCTTTTATTTCCAATATTTTGGGAGGTGGGTCATAGAGGATCCTGCTGTGATGTATGTCAGAGAGTGTTTTCCCTATGTTCTCCTCTAGGAGTTTTATAGTTTCTGGTCTTACGTTTAGATCTTTAATCCATTTTGAGTTTATTTTTGTGTATGGTGTTAGAACATAGATGCAAAAATTCTTAACAAAATTCTAGCAATCAGAATCCAACAACACATTAAAAAGATCATACATCATGACCAAGTGGGCTTTATCCCAGGGATGCAAGGATTCTTCAATATCCACAAATCAATAAATGTAATACAGCACATTAACAAATTGAAAAATAAAAACCATATGATTATCTCAATAGATGCAGAGAAAGCCTTTGACAAAATTCAACATCCATTTATGATAAAAACTCTCCAGAAAGCAGGAATAGAAGGAAAATACCTCAACATAATAAAAGCTATATATGACAAACCCACAGCAAACATTATCCTCAATGGTGAAAAATTTAAAGCATCCCCCCTAAAGTCAGGAACAAGACAAGGGTGCCCACTTTCACCATTACTATGGTTTCACCATCAACATAGTTTTGGAAGTTTTGGCCACAGCAATCAGAGCAGAAAAAGAAATAAAAGGAATCCAAATTGGAAAAGAAGAAGTAAAACTCTCACTGTTTGCAGATGACATGATCCTCTACATAGAAAACCCTAAAGACTCCACCAGAACATTACTATACCTAATTAATGAATATAGTAATGTTGCAGGATATAAAATCAACACACAGAAATCCCTTGCATTCCTATACACTAATAATGAGAAAACAGAAAGAGCAATTAAGGAAACAATTCCATTCACCATTGCAACGGAAAGAATAAAATACTTAGGAATATATCTACCTAAAGAAACTAAAGACCTATATATAGAAAACTATAAAACACTGGTGAAAGAAATCAAAGAGGGCACTAATAGATGGAAAAATATACCACGTTCATGGACTGGAAGAATCAATATAGTGAAAATGAGTATACTACCCAAAGCAATTTATAGATTCAATGCAATCCCTATCAAGCTACCAACGGTATTCTTCACAGAGCTAAAACAAATAATTTCACAATTTGTATGGAAATACAAAAAACCTTGAATAGCCAAAGCAATCTTGAGAAAGAAGAATGGAACTGGAGGAATCAACCTGCCTGACTTCAGGCTCTACTACAAAGCCACAGTCATGAAGACAGTATGGTACTGGCACAAAGACAGAAATATAGATCAATGGAACAAAATAGAAAGCCCAGAGATAAATCCACGCACCTGCAGACACTTTATCTTTGACAAAGGAGGCAAGAATATACAACGGATTAAAGACAATCTCTTTAACAAGTGGTGCTGGGAAAACTGGTCAACCACTTGTAAATGAATGAAACTAGAACATTTTCTAACACCATACACAAAAATAAACTCATTTAAGTTCTTTGACATATTTTAGAATTTCATTTTGATTTATGTGTGGTATTTTGTTTTAGCAGTTTTAGCAGTCACTCAGGTTTATATTAAATAGGCATAGCTTATCCAAGTCTACTCATATCATTATTTTAACAGTTCAAATTAAGTGGAGAAACCTTATACCCCTTTACATCAATTTACTATGCCCTGTTTATAATTAAACTGTATTAAATATTTCCACTTTATATTTTTAGAACCATATCCAGCCATCTTTCTTCATCATCAAATATAATTTAGAAAAACTCAAATGCATAAAAAAATGTATTTACCCATATTTTTGTTTACCATGTTTCTTATTCCTTGATGAAGTTCCAAGATTTCTCTTGTCTTTCTTCTACTCTAAATAACTTCCTTTAGCCATTCATTCATGGTAGTTCTGCTAACAACTAAGTCTCCTCATTTTCAATCTTCTGAGAATATTTGATTTTCCTGAATTTACTTTTTGATGGACACAGAATACTGAGTTGCCAGATTTTTTTTTCTTCTTTCAGCATGTGAAAAATGTTTTGCCACTTCCTTCTAGTCTTCATGGTTTCTACTGGAAAATCTATTGCCTTTCAAATCATTTTCCTATAACTAAGGTATTTTTCTCACAGTTAATTGCTTTTTATAAATTTAATTTATAAGTGTTTGAATACAAGGTATCAGTGAACCAGTGAAGTTGCTCAGTCATGTTCAACTCTTTGCGACCCCATGACTGTAGCCTACCAGGCTCCTCCATCCATGGAATTTTCCAGGCAAGAGTACAGGAGTAGGTTGCCATTTCCTTCTCCAGGGGATCTTCCTGACCCAAGGATTGAACCCAGGTCTTCCTCATTATAGGCAGATGCTTTACTGTCTGAGCCACCAGGGAAGCCCTGAATACAACGTGCCTTGATATAATTATCCATGAGTGTTTCCTCTCTGAAATTCACTCAATTTTTGAATATATACATTTATGACTTGCCAAATTTGGGGAAATTTCAACCAATATTCTTTAAATTTTTCTAACCTTTTTCACCCCTTTTTTTAAATCTTGAAGACACAAATATTACTATACTTTGTTACAGTTCCACAAGTCCCTGAGTGTTTTTTGTTTGTTTGTTTGTTTGTTTTTGCAGTTTATTTTCACTCTGTTTTTCAAATTCAGTAATTTCTATCATTCTAGCTTGTGATTTGTGCTTCTTTCTATTTGTCTATTAAGACAATGCAATGATGTTTTTATTTCAGATATTCATATCAGAACTTGAGACCTGGCCTCTAAGAGCAGAACCCTCAGTCCTAAAGATCCTCCTCTGAGTTGATCATGAAGGTACTGTGACTTGAAATTATTTAGTAGCCAAGAAATTCTCTGCAACATTGTCCAATGATAATATAGAGCAAATCAAGTACAAATTTATTTCTCTCCAATACTTCATCCACATGTATAAGCATGACTGATTCCAAGTTAAATCAATAATTGATCCTTAAATCACCACTTGCATCCACTAGTCTCAGCACAATCGATAAACTAGCATCTCTGAATGAAACAGAAAAAGGATGAAGCATATCAGGAAATATAGATTCATCAGAACTAGCATACCATTTTATGGAGGGTGTCAAAAGAGAAATCAGGTATGACTTCCTGTTACAGTGACTAATACTAGGTATTTGATCAAGACTTGACAGAGAAATTGGCAGTACAGGAAAATATAATTTGCTATTCCTGATGTGCCTAATTATATCTGGGGAGGAACTTAGGACCAGCAGTGATACAAGCTCAGAATACATTTCACATTGGAGTTGCATTTTTCTTCTGAGATGATCACCAGATATTTTACAAACCTGAAATTTCCCAGTAGGGAGTAGGTTTTACAAAATCCTTTCTCCACAGGCCAACAGAGAGAATTGTAGAACCAAAAACAATCTTGACCTTCCAATAGTATAAATTTACTTCAATTTACTGAGATATGCCATTTTCTTCTAGTATGTGTAAGTCATATACTCAGTAAATGATACACTTGTCTCCTTCTAGGCATTCTTCAACCTTTTTGTCTAATAGTTTTTAATTTTTTAACTGCATCTGTGTGTTCAGAGCTCTAACTGGTCAAGTTAATATTGTTGCAGGTCATTTATTTACAAAGCAACTCATGCTTACAGATTAATCATTAGTTGTCTGAGGCCATTGATCTCTTCACAAGTTTATAGTTTCAGTCCTACATAAAGATCTTTTCTTTTATTGCTATTGGTCTGTCCATCCCAAACATTCATTTTCTCTTTTAGTCTCTCATCCTCACATAATTTTTGTATATTTCTTCCTCTCTTTACATTCAACAATTCCCCCTCCAGGTTATTTTCTCTCTTCTATAAAACCTACATTAAAATAAGAAGTCTCAAAATTAATCCTAAATTCAAATGAAACAAAAATTGTGATTTTTGTTTTATTTTATATTATGAATTTTTGGAAATACATATGAATTCAGAGTGGGGAACTATGAAGTAAAATAGTAAGGAAAAGGCAATTTTTACATTTTCTGATACACAGTGGATCAGCTCCATGCTAGCAAATTTACTTTCATTATTTCATTTAATCTTTAAAAAAATTAGGTTAAAAATTAAGAAACTGAGGTTCATACTCCTTATTTACTTTCTACAAAATTTTATGGTTAGTGAAACTTGTATGGGGATGACTGCTACAATTAAATATTAATAATTGTCTCCAGCAGCCTGATAATATGCATAATATCAATTAAAGCATTATTTTTCCTCTTTGTCCTTATTTTTTTTTTCCAGCTATAAAATCAGAATGAATAATTACATTATTTTCTTCTTAGCAGTGCTTTAAGTATAATGGGAATCTTTTACTCTATCTCAGTTTTAGCTAGTTTCCCAAAAGATGAATATGGTCTGAAGTCAGGCAGCGTGGTTTCCAAATCTACTCTTCTTTCTCAAGATTATTTTAGCTATTTGGAGTCTTCTGCTTTTTTCTTATATGTTGGTATGACCATAAGATAGTGTGGCAATATTTTAAAGTTTGGATTTTATGTACGATTAAGGACTTGCAAAGAAGACAACCAAAAACTGGTTTTTGAAAGCACTTAGACCTATATGCATTTCACATTTATAGAATTATTCAAATTAAAGAAGCTTGAAACAAGAATTTCTTTGGAAAATTTTCAGTACTGTGGCATAATACCCACTTTTATGAAGAATAAGAATGTGTACTTCCCTCTTACATCAAAGTTAAGGTAAAAGACTTCAGTGGTACCACCCTAGAACTTGAGCAATGAAATCCTGAAGACTCCATCATTGAAAGAGAATAAACATGAAGGACTATGGCTGATTACCTGTTCTAAGGGCAGCACAAGAAGAGAAAGCTGCATTACTATAGGAAAGACAGAAGCACCAGAGTCAATTACTGTTTAGGCTCTTCTGAAGCCAATCTAAGCTTGTTGCCCAAAAGGAGTGCCTGCAGTGAATCCAATAGAGAGTTAAGTAATAAAACTCCTCATTAAAAAACTGTGTATTATTTTTTAGGCCAAACCATAGGCAATTCCAAATGCTTTCCCTGGCAGGTCTCATAGAGGAAAGCTGACCTCCCAACACCAGAGTTGGTGCACAGCCAGCGTATTACAGTCTCTAAAGGAAGTTGCAGCCAAGGACTCAAACCTCTCTGTTTGGTCATATTTTTATGCATCTTTGCATTTCTAGCCCAGGTAACTAGGTTCACAGACCTTACTCTTATGCTTCAGCCGAGGTCTTCCTACAGTCAGGTTGGGTAAGGGTGGTGGAGAAACCATGATCTTCTTTCCCACTATGACACTATATTTAGTACTTTTGTACTCCGAGGTCACCCCTCTACCACCTTCCAGCCCTAGAGCATTAGATCTTAAATGAAATGAGTTTCCCTCGCCAATAAAGGTAAATCAAACCAAAAAAATATAGCTTAATAAAGGCTCTTCAAAATTCAAACATCAAATTCCCAGCCCTTGTAACTGTGTGTTATAACATATGTGCTAAACTCTCTTCCCTTATTTACAGCAAGAGCTCAGTTAATGGTGACTTGGTGACCAGTTTTCAAAAACAAAGCAGTAACAAAGTAAATAATAATAATACTTAGCTTAAAATATGAAATGGTATCAGCTATAACAAATTACTGAGTCCTTGATAATCAGTTTAAATATATATATGCTGAGTCATAGGAATACAGGGGAGAAGCAACTATCCACTTTTTTAATGAAGGAGAATAAGCAAAGTTCTTAAATTTAAAAATAATTTAAATTGTGTTTTTAATCTTAAAATATGATTTAAATATTAGGAGTATTAGCTAGGAATAAAAATCAGATGACACTCCAAGCAGGGAAACAGTATATATCAATGCTAAGCTATGAAAAAGCTAAGTGGGAGTTAAGGATCGTGTTGTATTTGTGTTTAGGTATTCAGTTGTGTCTGACTCTTTGTGACCTATGGACTGTGGCCCACAGTCCTCTGTCCATGGAATTGTCCAGACAAGAACACTGGTGTGGGTTGTTGTTCCCTCCTCCAGGGGATCTTCCTGACCTAGGGATTGAACACATATGTCCTGCATTGCAGGAGAATTCTTAACCATTGAGATACCTAGGAAGTCCATTGAGACACCAAGTGCCAGGGATCATGTTACAGCACATTTAAAAACAAGAGTTACAGTAGAGACAAGATTATTTTGAGCTAAGGATTTTATCTTGAAACTCATTTATCAAGGAAGAGATCAAATGAGATATGAGTTAAAGAAATAATGTGCTGAAAACAGAGAAAAAAACCTAGACAGGGATTAAATAAGAGACAGGGAAACCAATGAGAAAAGCTTTCTAATCCTATTTTCTCATTTTATAAGTATGAAAATTGAGACACAAAATTTCCTGTATTTCTATAAGCTAGACACATAATTCTCCAATAGAAAGTTCCTGCCACTGGGCTACAACTACTATTTTTTTTAATTTAAAATTCAGTGGTTTATTTATTATCTATATTATTGGTTTATATTATTATTTATTTGATGATCTCCTTTCTTTCTTCATGCTTCACCCCACAGCAATACATACACACACACACATACATATACATGCAAACACAAACATTTATTATAAGCTTCTTGATGTTAAGGGTTCACTCAATTCTCACCCATTTCTTTGTTTAAAAAGTATCCAGTAGGCTTCACACATAGTAAGTATTTTGCAGCTGTAGACACTTGCTTGTGAGGGTGAAAGAGAAAATTAAAAATGAAAAAGACAAATGTGCATCACACACACTACACACTTAATTTCTTTAGCCACATGGGGACAAGAATAAGAGAAATTTTAAAGCCTCAAGAAGATTGGATTGTGGTGAGATAAGCAGACACATACATCAATACTAAATCACTGGTTATGTTAACTTAAAAAGTAGTCACAACCTGTAAATTGAGAGTTATGTTTTATTTGGTGAGAATTTTGAACTTCAAATCCAAGAGACAGCATCTCTGATAGCTTGAAGAGAATTTCTGAAATCTCCTAATGTATTAGAAGGGAAAGAGTTAGGAAGGTTGATAAAACCTACAGAAGTTGTCCCAAGCAAAAGAGTCTCAGCCTTCCTGTTCTGTCTTCAACTCCTGAGATATGCCTGTAGCCATAGGTTTATGACATCACAACAATGTCTCAGAATAGATATGTAAGCTGCACACCTCTACCCACACACCTCTCACACAGAAACATTCACCCTAAAGTCAATGATTTCACAAGTTATCCTGAAGACAGTGCACTAGTTAAGACTCCCATAGCTGGAACAGGGAGAAATTTGAAGGAAGTTCTGTTCCAGGCATTATGAAGAGCAATAACATTAGAAAGAAATAGTTATTATTGGCTATAATAATTGCAGGCTTTACTGGTTGCTCAGTTGGCAAAGAATCTGCCTGCAATGCAGGAGATTGCCTACAATGCAGGTGACTACCTGAAATGCAGGAGACTGTCTGAAATGCAGGAAGTGTGAGTTTATCCCTAGGTTGGGAAGATCCCCTGGAGAAGGAAATGACAACCCATTCCAGTAGTCCTGCCTGGGAAATCCCATGGACAGAGGAACCTGGCATGTTACCCCCATGGGGTTACAAGAGTCGGATACAATTTAGCAACTAAACCGCCATCACTATATTTGTTGCATGAAGTTCTCATTGGCAAGTATCAAAAGGTTAGAGACTTTTCACCTGAAAGAGTGATAGGAAAGGATACAAGTATTAAATTTTTCAGGTGACTAATCCCAAAAGAAAAATATAGTATCAGGAAAACAGATCTCAGCTCTATAATTAGAGGTTCAAAGCCCAAATTCTGGCTTGGAACAAAGTTGTGAGAGTAGATTCTAAGTGACTTCCAACAGGTATTGGGAGATGGCCGGGGGCATTGTTTTCTTCAAGCTGAAGGGGGAGTAGATCCTTTCTTGACCTCAGTGCAATTCATCACTGGTTACCATGTAAATTCAATCTGAAGCAGCTCTGTGAACAAACCAATAATTCTGTGTAAATCAGTCACTATAGCTGGATCCATCCATAGCTTTTAATCTGCATGTTTCGTTCACAAGAAGGCAGCATGATTGGATTTTCAGTTTTATACAACTAAGGATTTTTCTATTAACAGGGAAAAGTTATTTCATGCCTTTTCCTTCAGTGATTTCCCACTAAAGTACTGACCACAAATATGTCTATCAGGCTGCAACTGATAGATCACACTTCAACCCTTACCTTAAAACTAGAATTAATAGTATATGACTTTTCATACCACTATTAAAATGCATTATAACAGTTTGAAAATTACTCAATGTAAGCTAGATATTGGATTGACTATTCTTGGAGAGATTCTTTGCTATGATCTTGTTTAGTCACTGCTGCTGCTGCTGCTGCTGCTGCTGCTGCTACTGCTGCTGCTGCTAAGTCGCTTGTCGTGTCTGATTCTGTGTGACCCCATAGATGGCAGACCGCTAAGTTGTGTCCAATTCTTTCATAACCCTATGGACTGTATCCTGTTAGGCTCCTCTGCCCATGGTATTTCCCAGACAAAAATACTGGAGCGGGTTGCTATTTTCTTCTCCAGGGGACCATCCTGATCCAGGATTCAACCTCACATCTCCTGCATTACAGGTGGATTCTTTACTGCTGAGGCACCAGGGAAGCCTATAATCTTGCTTTATGGACAGTAAATCATACATTTTGACAGTTTGAACCTGTGTCTAAAATGACCAAAATAACAAGAAAGCAGTTAACATGTTTCTGTATTAATCTTAGTGGCAATATCAGCTTACCCTATAGCTGTCATATAACTGTTTTCAATTATTGATGCCAAAAGCACATAAATAAACTACAGACAATGTGACAGTGACTGGGTGGACAGGTGATCTTAGTTCTAGTTCCACCATTCACCAGCTGTGAAGCTTTTTATAATTTGTTTTATAAAATATAATTGTTAGACAAGATAAAAATCATTCAAAGGGGGCAATCACCATCTGATTAATCAGTAAATATTGAAAAACAAGGGAATTTATAATGTTCTTCCCACTGTGATACTTACATAAATCAGTCCAGTAAAATCAACCTGAGTTATTAAATTTTAGGACTAAATTGTATAAACTATAAAGATGATCCTATTAATTTTATCTAGCAGATACTCAATTTTATTTTTGGTAACCTACTCTATAGACCTCTGACCATTACTCAAACCAATAAGAATGTAAAGTACACTAATACTGTGCTGTTTTGATTACTGTAGCTTTGAGGTACAGTCTGCAATCTAGGAGAGTGATATCTCCAGTTTTGGAGATCTCCAGTTCTTTTGCCCAAAGATTGCTTTAGCAATTCTGGATCTTTTGTAATTCCACATAAATTTTAGAATTATTTATTCTAGTTCTGTGAAAAATGCCATAGATATTTTGATGATGCTGCTTAGCCACTCAGTTGTGTCCAACTCTGTGCAACCCATGGACTGTAACCTGACAGGCTCCTCTGTCCATGGAATTCTCCAGGCAAGAATACTGGAGTGGGTTGTCATGCCCTCTTCCAGGGATCTTCCAACCTAGGGATTGAACCCAGGTCTCCTGCAAGTAAGCAGATTCCTTACCACTGAGCCACCAGGGAAACCCTAGATATTTTTGTGTATTGCTTTGGTTAGTGTGGTCTGTGTAACATTAATTCTTCCAATCTGAGTGCATAGAATGTCTTTGCATTTCTTAGTGTCATGTTCAATTTCCTTCATTAGTGCTTTAGTTTTCAAAGTATAAGTCTTTCACCACCTTAGTTAAGTTTATCTAGATATTTTATGATTTTGATGTGATTTTAAAATGAGATTTTAAAATTTCTCTCTCTGACATATTATTAGTGTAGACAAAAGCAATAGATTTCTGTATATTAATCCCATATCCCAAAACTTTTCTGAATTCATTTTTTTTAGTTCTCATAGTTTTAGTGTGAAGACTTCAGGGATTCCTATATAAAGTATCATGTCATCTGCAGATAGTAAGAGATTTACTTCTTCCCTTTCAATTTGGATGCTTTTTATTTCTTTTTCTCATCTGATTTCAATGATTAGGACTTCTAATACTTTGTTCAATAGAAGTGGTGAAAAATGGAAATCCTTGTTTTTTTCCTGATTGTAGAGGAAACACTTTCAGCTTTTCACCATTGAAAATGATGCTACCTGTGGGTTTGCCATGAACTGACTTTATCAAGTGGAGATGTGCTCCCTCTGTACCTACTTGCATGAGAGTTTTTAACATTAATAGATGGTGACTTTTGTAAAAACTTTTTTATACATCTATTAAGATGATCATGTGATTTTTATTCTTTCTTCTGTTAGCTTGGTGTATCAAAGTGATTGATTTGTGAATCTTGAAACATCATGTCCCTGGAATAAATCCAACTTGATCATGGTATATGATACTTATAACATATTGTTGGATCCAATTTTCTAGTATTTTATTGAGGGTTTTTACATCTACACTTATCAAAGATATTCACTTATAATTCTTTTTTTTGTAGTGTCTTTGTCTAATTTTGGTTTCAGGGTTATATTGGCCATATAGAATATATTTGGAAGTGTCTGTTCTCTTCAAGTGTTCTGTCCTCTTCCCTTTATGAAGCTATCTGGTCCAGAACTTTTTATCAGAAAATTTTTATTACAAACTTAATTTCCATACTAATGATCAGCCTGTTCAAATTGTCTGTTTCTTCTAGATTCATCTTGGCAGGCTGTATGTTCATAGAAATTTGTCTATTTCTTCCAGGTTATCCACTTCATTTGAGGTATTCCCTTATGATTCCTTTGATTTCTTGTATCTCTGTGGTGTAAGCTGTTATTTCTCTTCTTCATTTCTTATTTGGCATATTTGGGCCCTCTCTCTTTTCATCTTGGTGAGCTTGGCTTTAAGTTTATCAGTGTAATTTATCATTTGAAAAACCAGCTCTTGGTTTCATTGATCTTTTCTATTGTTTTCTGTTCTCTATTTTGCTTATTTTTGCTCTGATTTTTTTTTTCCCCCTTCTGCTGAGTTTGGGCTTTGCCTTTTATTTTTTTTTTTTCTTCTAATTCTGTTAGAGGGTGGGTTTAGATTGTTTATTTGAGATTTTTTTTGCTTCTGGAAGAAGACTTGTATCACCATAATGTTCCCTCTTAGAACTGCTCTTGCTAAATCCAATAGATTTTTGGAGTGTTGTTTTTTCATTTTCAATTTTTTGAGGTATTTCTTGATTTCTTCTTTGATTTCCTTATTAACAAACACACTATTTTTTTTCCTTAGCTGTTGTTTAGTCTCCTTTCCCATTTTTCTTTCTGTAATTGATTTCTATCTTTAAAGAAGTAATAATGATGTGACAGGATGATGAAGATACAGAGAATGATGGACTTCTTGTCCTCCTACTATCCATTCTCACAGATAAAGAATGATTACCCTTTAGTTGAGTTTGGGTAACACATAAATTAATGTTATTAGGTGTAAATTAAAAAAAAAAAATTAGAAGTTCCGAAACAAATGTCATCCATTAGGAAATAGTTAAAGAAATAATAGCCCAGCTATTTTCTGAACTATTATGCTGATATCAGAAAAAATGAATTAAGTATACAAGTGCTGATAAAAAATATGTTCAAGATTTATTGTCAAGTAAAAAGAACAAAAGTGGCTGTAAAATAGAATATGTAAAATAACCCAATTTGTCTTATCAAAGAGGAGAAGTAGAATATTTATGGAAAGAAACACAAAACACTTTAAAGAAAGGTTACACCTGAGGAGAGATGTTGAGAATATGGGGACTGAGGTAAAGGACACTGTTATTTTTATCTAATGCACTTCTACACAACTGATGTTTTATTGTAAGCTCAGATTACTTTTCTAATTAAAATAAAGTTATTTAAACTCAGTCTGAGTGATTTGTTGTGGCCAGAAAATGCTAAAATGCCTTAATGATCCCTATAACAGTTTGATTGTGAAACATTTCAGGTATGTTGAAACATAAACAGGACAATATGAGAAGCATGTGTCCTCATCCAGCTTTAAGAAATCTTATTTTTTTTCCTTCATTTAAAGAAGAATTGTTACAAATACAGATAGAATTCTGATTACCCTTTCCTCATCTTACAAACTCTGCCCAACATGTAACCAATAATCTGAATTTAACGCTCACCATACGGTTCATGGGGTTCTCAAGGCAAGAATACTGACATGGTTTGCCATTCCCTTCTCCAGTGGACCACATTCTGTCAGACCTCTCCACCATGACTTGTCCATCTTGGGTGGCCCCACAGGGCATGGCCTAGTTTCATTGAGTTAGACAAGGCTGTGGTCCATGTGATCAGATTGGCTAGTTGTGTGTGATTGTGGTTTCAGTCTGTCTGCCCTCTGATGCCCTCGCTCAGTGCATACCATCTTACTTGGGTATCTCTTGCCTTGGACATGGGGTATCTCTTCACGGCTGCTCCAGCAAAGTGCAGTCGCTGCTCCTTACCTTGGACGTGGGGTAGCTCCTCTCGGGTGCCACCCCCAATCAGTCCATCCTAAAGGAGATCAGCCCTGGGTGTTCATTGGAAGGACTGATGTTGAAGCTGAAACTCTAATACTTTGGCTACCTGATGTGAAGAGCTGATTCATTTGAAAAGACTTTGATGATGGGAAAGATTGAGGGCAGGGGGAGAAGGGGACGACAGAGGATGAAATGGTTGGATGGCATCACTGACTCAATGGACATGGGTTTGGGTAGACTCTGAGGGTTGGTGATGGACAGGGAGGCCTAGTGTGCTGCAGTTCATGGAGTCACAAAGAGCAAAGAGTCAGATATGACTGAGCAACTGAACTGAAACTGAATGCTCATCATCTCATACAATTACTTCAGAGATATACATAGAGAGATGTCTGAAATGACATACTATTTTACTATGTAAATACATTTTAGTAATGCTTTACTTATCTTAAAACTATTCATAGTGAAAGTGTTAGTCGCTCAATCATATCTGATTCTTTGAGACCCAATGGACTGTAGCCCACCAGGCTCCTCTGTCCATGAAATTCTACAGGCAAGAATATTGGAGAGGGTAGCCATTCCTTTCTCCAGAGGATCTTCCTGATCCAGGGATCAAAACTGGGTCTCTTGCATTGCAAGCAGATTCTTTACTATCTGAGCCATCAGGGAAGCCCAAGACTATGTATATAAAAGGCATAATATAGGTTATATTATTCTTCAACTTGTATTAATTACATTGTAGTGAAGTTGTGATGTACCTCCTAGCTCACCCTTCAAGACTGAAAGACTTTATGCCCAACTGCTGGGGTTGCTAGAACTGGTCTCCCTCACTTCCACAGTCATATTTCTCTGGAAATTACCTTATGCTAAAGAAAGCTGCCTTCCCCAAGGTAATGTCGTTACCATGGCAGGCTGGTTAAAAGGAGCATAAAGCCCCTTCAAACCAACTCAAGAAGTTTTGAATGGCAAACCCAACACCAGATCTCCCTTTGAAGAGTCACAGGAAGACTGTTTTGACAAGCTAGGACAATACACAACTGAATCAAATGGTAAGGACAATTCAACTTTTTCAAATTGATTAAAATCTGGAAGATAACTAGCTACATTCCCTAGAAATACTAATGTCAT
This sequence comes from Bos taurus, assembly GCF_002263795.3. Lineage (NCBI taxonomy): Eukaryota > Metazoa > Chordata > Mammalia > Artiodactyla > Bovidae > Bos > Bos taurus. The sequence goes on along the minus strand of NC_037338.1, from coordinate 51,252,127 downwards.
AAGAGACAAATAAAATCTAATAAAATATCCCAGATTAAAGGAAACAAAAGAGATGTGCAACCAAATGCAGCATACGATGAGGGAGTTTCATGTGCTATAAGGAAGTTGTTGGGATAATTTGTAACTGATAAACCTTGATTGGTGCTTATTAAGGGGGCACACATTTTTCTAAGTAATATATGCTGCACTATGCTTAGCTGCTCAGTCATGTTTGACTCTTTACGACTCCATTGACTGTGGTCTGCCAGGAATCTCTGTCCATGGGATTCTCCAGGCAAGAATTCTGGTATGGGTTGTCATGCCCTTCTGCAGGGCATCTTCCCAACCCAGGGATTGAACCAGGTCTCCCACATTGCAGGCAGATTCTTTACCATCTGAGTCTGCCTATGAGCCACTAGGAAAGCCCATGAATACTGGAGTGGGTAGCCTATCCCTTCTCCAGGGGATCCTCCCGACCTAGGGATCAAAGTAGGATCAAGTAATATATATATATATATATATATATATATATATATATATATATATATATATATATATAAAATATTATATATATATACTATATATGATAGATATGTATGTATGTATATAATATTGTATAATAGATAAGTGTGTATATACATATTCTCATATAGTCATCACAGGCACCTTATGAGTCGTATGCTAAGTCACTCAGTCATAGCTGACTCTTTGCAAAACTTGGACTGTAGTCTGCCAGGCTCCTCTGTTTATGGGATTTTCCAGGCAAGAATACTGGAGTGGCTTGCATTTCTTTCTCCAGCGGATCTTCCCAACCCAGGGATTGAAACCACGACTCCTGTATCTCCTGTGTTTTCCACATTGGAGTTGGATTCTTTACCACTGAGCCATCAGGCAAGCCTCCACCTTACGAGTTAGGTAGAATTATTATCCTCATTTTGCAGATGAGGAAACTGAGTCACAGAAGGCTAAGTAACCTACCCAGAAAACACACTGAGTTAGAGGTAAAGTTGGCATTGAGTGAAGGCAGTCTGCCTATGAGTCACTGTCATTAACCACAGCCTCTACTGCTTATTCTAAAAAGATCATTATTCCATACACTTTGGGCAAAAACTAAAGAGCTTGTCACCAAGTGTTGGTGAAATTGTGACAAAATGGGAAGTTCTATTTTTTAACGATCAAAGTGAGAGTTGTATAAAGGCAATTGGGAAAGCAATTTGGCAATAGGGAGTAAACCTGAGGATGCAAGTACTCAAGCAATTAAAGTGCTTACATATACACAAGGAGACCTGGATAAGATTGTTAACAACAGCTTTGTCAGTAAGACCCTAGTGCTCCACCAGTAGGGCAATAGAAAAACTGTTTTTAGTCAGGTAAGGAAACACAGTAAAGCCCCAACATAATGATATGAGATACAAAAATGCAATCATGTAAAATTCAGGCCACATTATTACAAAGTTAAAGAAAAACAGTATTTTTCAGACTGCCCTTTCTCTAAAAAATAACACTAAAAATTATGGAACTCTAAAAAAGTGATTATAAAATTAACTGAAAAGATCTCAAGTAATTAATCACTATGTTTTGAAATTGAATAAACTCTCTATGCATTTCCCTTTGCAACTAAAAGTTATAGGTAGAGATTTTTATAAATTTCCAGGTAGAATGTCTTTTGGGACTCCCCTGGTGGCTCAGTGGTAAAAGAATTTGCCTGCCAATGCAGGAGACCTGGATTTAATCCCTGGGTCTGGAAGATCCCCTGGAGAAGGAAATGGCAACCACTCTAATATTCTTGCCTGAATAATCCTAGGGACAGAGGAGCCTGGTGGACTACAATCCACAGGATAGCAAAGAGTCAGACACAACTAAATGACTAAACCTCCACCAGAAGGAGTTTTAAAAAAGTGTTGATGCTAGTTTTATTACATTCTGATTAAAATATTGTTTTTCATGTTTTTACTTTATTGAATATATCAATGATTTATTTTTTATCTAATATGTGATCAATTTTTGTGAATGTTCTATGTATGCTTGAGAAGAAGTTGCATTTCCTATATTGGTGTATAATGTTTGATATAGAACCATAAGGTTGTAGGTAATGAATAGTGCCATCTTCATTTTGCTTTTTAGGTCTTTTCAGTTCAGTTCAATCGCTAAGTCACTTTTGGGTCCCAACTTTTTGGGACCTCGTGGACTGCAGCATGCCAAGTCTCCCTGTCCATCACCAATTCCCAGACTTTACTCAAATTCATGTCCATTGAGTCGGTGATACCATCCAAACAGCTCATTCTCTGTCATCTCCTTCTCCTCCCACCTTCAATCTTTTCCAGCATCAGGAAAACTTTTTTTCCTGATGAGTCAGTTCTTTGCAATGAGTCAGTTCTTCGCATCAGGTGGCCAAAGTGTTGGAGTTTCAGTTTCAGCATTAGTCCTTCCAATGAATAGTCAGGACTGATTTCCTTTAGGATGGACTCGTTGGATCTCCTTGCTGTCCAAAGGACTCTCAAGAGTGTTCTCCAACACCAAAGTTCAAAAGAACCAATTCTTTGATGCTCAGTTCACTTTACAGTCCAACTCTCACAACCAAACAAGACTATTGGAAAAACCATACCTTTCACTAGAAGGACTTTTGTTGGTAAAGCAATGTCACTGCTTTTTAATATGCTGTCTAGGTTGGTCATAATTTTTCTTCCAAGGAGCAAATGTCTTTTAATTTCATGGCTGCAGTCACCATCTTCAGTGATTTTGGAGCCCAAGAAAATAAAGTCTACACTGTTGACACTGTTTCCCCATCTATTTGCCAGAAAGTGATCGAACCAGAAACCATGATCTTAGTTTTCTGAATGTTGAGCTTTAGCCAAATTTTTCACTCTCCTCTTTCACTTTCATCAAGAGGTTCTTTAGTTATTCTTCACTTTCTGCCATAAGGGTGGTGCCATCTGCATATCTGAGGTTATTGATATTTCTCCTGGCAATCTTAAATCCAGCTTGTGCTTCATCCAGCCCACTGTTTCTCTTGATGTACTCTGCATAGAAGTTAAATAAGCAGGGTGACAATATACAGCCTTGATATACTCCTTTACAAATCTGGAACCAGTCCATTGTTCCACGTACAATTCTAACTGTTGCTTCTTGCTTCTGAATAATAATTTCTCAAGAGGCAGGTGAGATGGCCTGCTATTCCCATCTCTTTCAGAATTTTGCACAGTTTATTGTGATCCAAACAGTCAAAGGTTTTGGCATAGTCAATAAAGCAGAAATAGATGTTTTCCTGGAAATATCTTGTTTTTTCAATGATCCAATGGATGTTGGCAATTTGATCTCTGGTTTCTCTGCCTTTTCTAAATCCAGCTTGAACATCTGGAAGTTCATGGTTCACATACTGTTGAAGCCTGTCTTGGAAAATTTTGAGCATTACTTTGCTAGCATGAGAGATGAGTGCGATTGTGTGGTAGTTTGAGCATTCTTTGGCATTGCCTTTCTTTGGATTGGAATGAAAACTGACCTTTTCCAGTCCTGTGGCCACTGCTGAGTTTTCCAAATTTGCTGGCATATTGAGTGCAGCACTTTCACAGCATCATCTTTGAGAATCTGAAATAGCTTACATGGAATTCCATCACCTCCACTAAGCTTTGTTCGTAGTGATGCTTCCTAAGGCCCACTTGACTTTGCATTCCAGAATATATGGTTCTAGGTGAGGGATCACACCACTGTGATTATCTGGGTCACAGAGATCTTTTTTGTATAGTTATTCTGTGTATTCTTGCTACCTCTTCTTAATATCTTCTGCTTCTGTTAAGTCCATACAATTTTTGTCCTTTATTGTGCCCATCTTTGCATGAAAAATTCCCTTGGTATCTCGAATTTTCTTGAAGAAATCTCTAGTCTTTCCCATTCTATTGTTTTCCTCTATTTCTTTGCACTGATCACTGAGGAAGGCTTTCTTATCTCTCCTTGCTATTCTTTGGAACTCTGCATTCAAATGGGTATATCTTGCCTTTTCTCCTTTGCTTTTTGCTTCTCTTCTTTTCACAGCTATTTGTAAGGCATTTGAGACAACTATCTTGGCTTCTTGCATTTCATTTTGTTGGGGATGGTCTTGTTCCCTGCCTCCTGCACAATGCCACGAACCTCCATCCACAGTTTTTCAGGCACTCTGTCTATCATATCTAATCCCTTGAATCTATTTCTCACTTCCACTGTATAATTGTAAGGTGTGTGATTTAGGTCATACCTGAATGGTCTAGTGGTTTTCCTTACATTTTTTAATTTAAGTCTGAATTTGGCAATAGGGAGTTCATGATCTGAGCCACAGTCAGCTCCCAGTCTTGTTTTTGCTGACTTTATAGAGCTTCTCCATCTTTGGCTGCAAAGAATATAATCAGTCTGATTTCCTTGTTTTGACCACCTGGTGATGCCCATGTGTAGAGTTTCTTCTCTGGTGTTGTTGGAAGAGAGTGTTTTCTATGACCAATGTGTTCTCTTGGCAAAACTCTGTTAGCCTTTGCACTGCTTCATTCTGTACTCCAAGGCCAAATTTGCCTGTTATTCCAGGTGTTTCTTGACTTCCTACTTTTGCATCCCAGTCCCCTATAATGAAAAGGACATCTTTTGGGGATATTAGTTCTAGAAGGTCTTATAGGTCTTCAACTTCAGCTTCTTCAGCATTACTGGTTGGGGCATAGACTGGGATTACTGTGATATTGAATGGTTTGCCTTGGAAATGAACGGAGATCTTTCTGTCACTTTTGAGATTGCATCCAAGTACTGCGTTTTGGACTCTTTTGTTGACTATGATGGCTACTCCGTTGCTTTTAAGTGATTTCTGCCCACAGTTGTAGATATAATGGTCATCTGAGTTAGATTCATCCATTCCATTCCATTTTAGTTCGCTGATTCCTAATATGTCAACATTCACTCTTGCCATCTCCTGTCTGTCCACTTCCAATTTGCCTTGATTCATGGACCTAACCAGAGAAGGCAATGGAACCCAGTCCAGTACTCTTGCTTGGAAAATCTCATGGACAGAGGAGCCTGGTAGGCTGCAGTCCATGGGGTCGCGAAGAGTAGAACCTGATTGAGCAACTTCACTTTCACTTTTCACTTTCACGCATTGGAGAAGGAATTCTTCTCCAGTATTCTTGCCTGGAGAAGCCAAGGATGAGGGAGGCTGGTGGGCTGCCATTTAAAGGGTCGCACAGAGTCGGACATGACTGCAGCGACTTAGCAGCAGCAGCAGCATAGACCTAACATTCCAGGTTCCTATGCAATATTGCTCTTTACAGCATCTGACTTTACTTTCATCACCAGTCATATCCACAACTGGGTGTTGTTTTTGCTTTGGCTCCATCTCTTCAATCTTTCTGGAGTTATTTCTCCACTGATCTCCAGTAACATATTGGGTACCCACCGACCTGAGTTTATCTTTCAATGTCCTATCTTTTTGCCTTTTCATACTGTTCATGGGGTTCTCAAGGCAAGAATACTCAATTGGTTTGCCATTCCCTTCTCCAGTGGACCACGTTTTGTCAGAACTCCACCATGACCCATCCCTTTTGGGTGGCCCTACATGGCATGGCTCTTAGTTTCCTTGAGTTAGACAAGGCTGTGTTCCATGTGATCATACTGATTAGTTTTCTGTGATTGTGGTTTTCAGCTTTTTAAAAATTTCTTGTCTAGGTGAACTGTGTTCTACTCAAGGTAGAACATTATTTTATTTTTAATAATGTGTTTCTATCCATGTCTTCTCACATTGCCTAGTGAAAGTATGAGTCACTTAGTCCTATTTGACTCTATATGACCCCATGGATTGTAGCCCAGCAGGCTCCTCTGTCCAGGGAATTCTCCAGGCAAGAATACTGGAGTGGGTAGCCATTTTCTTCTCCAGGGGATCTTTCCCACCCATGGTTCTAACCCAGGTCTCTAACATTGCAGCAGATTCTTTACCATTTGAGCCACATATGATTTTGCTTTCTAAAGGACCACTATATTATTTGCTATATAATTGTCCAAAGCATTCCAAATGGTGACTTCTAGCATTAAAATGCATTCTGTGTGTGTAAAATACAGTTTATTTTACATTATGACACATAAGTCTGTTTCTGAACCCAGAATCCAGAAAGCTTACTGTTTCTGCCCTTTATACTGCCAATTCACATTTCTTTGTGATTTCTGGTACAGAAAGATATGCACTTTAATTTTGAGCTTGGATATATTTTAGCAAATTTATCCTTTGCATTATAGTATTGCTACATCTGTGTCTAGAACAAATAGGGGTATATTCCACTTATGATATTCCATAGCAATTTTGATAGGAATCAATTATTTAATCAACTTCTTTTCCCTCTGTTGGACTCAATGCACATGTAAAATCTCTGGGTCAAGAATGATGTACTCTAGTTCTATTCACTCATTTACTTATCAATAAGAGTTCTCCCAACAATTTACTTATCGAGATACAAAAATCTATTGGATGCGGCAAAAGTTTTTCTAACTTCTGTAGCACATTACTGTTGGTTGTTTTATTGATGTGCCATTGCTTTGTATTACTGGTATAATACTTCATGTAAATTAATCTTATCTCCACAATTCGTACATGAGCTTTTCAATAACAGAGTTCACTCGGAACCAGGTTTAATCCTCTGAGGGACTAACAATGAAGCTGAATATGGACCACAATACAGGAATAAATAACTAGTATGTATATATATATATGTGCAAGGGAGAGTAAGTAAGGGAAAGTTACAAGTGATACTGAAGTTGGGCCTTGAATTTGTGAGAAGAAAGTCAATTACAGGCAGATAGGGGGCATAGACGTCCTGATAAATGAAGAACTTGTTTAAATGCACAAAGATACAGGAACACCTGGCTTACTCAGAACCTGGTGATTAATTTTAGCATGACTGGAGCACAGTCTGTCAGAAGATCTGTCTCCACAGCACAGTAGTGCCTTGTCTGTCCTGAAAGGAGTTAGAGTGTAATTGTGCCAGTACTAGAGATAATCCCTAGGGAGACTTAAGGGGGAGAGTGATACAATTATAGTTGGCTTGGGAAAAATAACTGTGTCAACAATTAGGGGAAAAAATATATCTCAGGAGGTATCTCAACAGAAAGGTATTACTATAAAAGCTACCTGATGTGTCCAGGGGAGACAGGCTGAAACACTGAACTAGAGTAGTGATGGTAAAAATGGATAAGAGGTCATATTTGCTGACTGTTTGGCAGGTCAGATCAGATAAGATCAGATCAGTCGCTCAGTCATGTCCGACTATTTACAACCCCATGAATCGCAGCATGCCAGGCCTCCCTGTCCATCACCAACTCCCGGAGTTCACTCAGACTCACGTCCATCGAGTCAGTGATGCCATCCAGCCATCTCATTCTCTGTCGTCCCCTTCCCCTCTTGCTCCCAATCCCTCCCAGCATCAGAGTCTTTTCCAATGAGTCAACTCTTTGCATCAGGTGGCCAAAGTACTGGAGTTTCAGCTTTAGCATCGTTCCTTCCAAAGAAATCCCAGGGCTGATCTCCTTCACAATGGACTGGTTGAATCTCCTTGCAGTCCAAGGGACTCTCAAGAGTCTTCTTCAACACCACGGTTCAAAAGCATCAATTCTTCAGTGCTCAGCTTTCTTCACAGTCCAACTCTCACATCCATACATGACCACAGGAAAAACCATAGCCTTGACTAGACGAACCTTTGTTGGCAAAGTAACGTTTCTGCTTTTGAATATGCTATCTAGGTTGGTCATAACTTTCCTTCCAAGGAGTAAGCGTCTTTTAATTTCATGGCTGCAGTCACCATCTGTAGTGATTTTGGAGCCCAGAAAAATAAAGTCTGACACTGTTTCCACTGTTTCCCCATCTATTTCCCATGAAATAATGGGACTGGATGTCATGATCTTCGCTTTCTGATGTTGAGCTTTAAGCCAACTTTTTCACTCTCCACTTTCACTTTCATCAAGAGGCTTTTTAGTTCGTCTTCACCTTCTGCCATAAGGGTGGTGTCATCTGCATATCTGAGATTATTGATATTTCTCCCGGCAATCTTGATTCCAGCTTGTGTTTCTTCCAGTCCAGCGTTGCTCATGATGTACTCTGTATATAAGTTAAATAAACAGGGTGACAATATACAGCCTTGACGTACTCCTTTTCCTATTTGGAACCAGTCTGTTGTTCCATGTCCAGTTCTAACTGTTGCTTCCTGACCTGCATATAGGTTTCTCAAGAGGCAAGTCAGGTGGTCTGGTATTCCCATCTCTTTCAGAATTTTCCACAGTTTATTGTGATCCACACAGTCAAAGGCTTTGGCATAGTCAATAAAGCAGAAATAGATGTTTTTCTGGAACTCTCTTGCTTTTTCCATGATCCAGTGGATGTTGGCAATTTGATCTCTGGTTCCTCTGCCTTTTCTAAAACCAGCTTGAACATCAGGAAGTTCACGGTTCACATATTGCTGAAGCCTGGCTTGGAGAATTTTGAGCATTACTTTACTAGTGTGAGATGAGTGCAATTGTGCGGTAGTTTGAGCATTCTTTGGCTTTGCCTTTCTTTGGGATTGGAATGAAAACTGACTTTTTCCAGTTAACTTGGTATTCAATTTGCTGCCACAGATGAGGCAGATGGAGCGCTAGATATTCCTAGCTCTTAAGATTGTATGAAAGATTCTTGTAGCCTAAGAACATAGGAGACAGAGAAAGTTTAAGGGTCACAGAGAAGACTTAAATTTCATTTTTGTGGAGACATGTGTGTTAGCCACTCAGCTGTGCCTGACTCTTTGTGATCCCATGGACTGCAGCCCACCAGGCTCCTCGGTTAATGGGATTTTCCAGGCAAGGATACTGGAGCGGTTTGTCATTTCCTTCTCCAGTGGATCTTCCTGAACCAGGTATCAAACCCAGGTCTCCTGTATGGCAGGCAGATTCTTTACTGATTGAGCTACCAAAAATGTCCTTGTGGTGACATGAGGTAAAAGAAATTCTCTCTCTGTTACTCCCTCCCACCCCCTCCACTTTGCTTCAGCCTTGATATGAAGGAATGTCATAAAGAATAACAGTCAAATACCAAGAAAGGCCATTATGTTATGAGATGTGTTCATAATGTAATATTACAGGTTTATTCTACTCAGGGATAAATGGGGTTTGGAAAATAATGCCAATGTTCAGGTTGAACAGATTTCCCTGTTGGCTCAGACAGTAAAGAATCTGCCTGCATTGCGGGAGACCAGGGTTCAATCTCTGCATCAGGAAGATCTTCTGGAGAAGGGAATGCCAACCCACCCCAGTGTTACTGCCTAGAGAATTCCATGGACAGAGGAGCATAGTGGGCTACAGTCCATAGAGCCTCAGTGAATCAGACACAACTGAGCAACTGTTACTACTACCACTACTACTACTCGGGTTAAACAGAGGCAGGTTAAACTTCTAAAAGAGTATTTAGCTGTTATACATAGAATGGATAAGCAACAAGATCCTACTGTATAACACAGACAACTATATCCAATATCTATGACAAATCATATTGGCAAAGAATATTTTTAAAAGAATATAATATATATATATATGTATAACTGAATCACTATGTTCTACAGCAGTAATTAGCACAACACTGTAAATCAGCTATGCTTCAATTAATAATAAAAATAATTTAAAGAAAGAGTATTCTCTCTCATCACCGCTGTCATGATTTTTCCACAAAGGCATTTAATACCCTAAATCACAGGGTCTAAGTGAAATCAGTAAGAGCAGAGGGATACTGTCTATATGACAGAACTAGGTAATTAATAGCTTGAGTAAATAAATGGCCACTATCCAGGAACAGTGCTTACCTTCCTGTCTGAAGACTCTGGAAAGAAATATGGTTAAGACGCTCTTAAGTCATTAAATTACATTGTCATTGGAAGCTTGATGCCCTGGGCACTCCCAGAACATATGGCAGAAAAATATCTTGTCAAGCATTTCATTGCCAGCATCAATCCGCAGTTTTGAGAGTCACAGCTGCCATGCTGGATGGGGGCCAAGGATGTCTCAGGACTGCCTGTGCTTGTATAAGATAGATGGAAAGGTTGGGGATTGGTCCCATCACTTTATTTTTATCTTGCTGCCAAGAGCATGGATCACAAGCCACAGTCTGGTGAGCTGTTTCCCCAGACCTTCTGCTCCACCTTCCTAATAGAAATGAAGGAAAGACATTGTGACCCAGGGCCATGCGTCCCTAAGTGTGTGATGCATTGGCTTAACCAGAAAAACCAAGATTCTTAGTTCTAGTCTCATTTGTAATGAAGTAGTTAAAAAGAACCCAGGTAAGAAATGGGGTGAGTGTGGGGGGTTTGATTTGCTTCAGTAGTACCAGGTACTAGATTGAACGTGTGTGTATGTTCAGTCTCTGGGTCGTGTCTGACTCTTTGAAAGTCCATGTATATATAGCCTGCCAGGCTCCTCTGTCCATGGAATTTCCCAGACAAGAATACTGGGGTGGATTGCCATTTCCTCCCCCATGGGATCTTCCCAACTCAGGGATCAAACTTGCATCTTCTACTTTGCAAGTAGATTCTTTACCACTGAACCACATGGGAAGCCCACCTAGTTTGAATAAGACACCCCTTCTCTAGGCAGTTATTAAGACAATAAAGCTGCTTAAGTGAAGCTTGGAGTCTTAGCTAAGGCTGAAATAAGCAGTTACCTAAAAACATGTAACAAGCCTAAGAGTGAAAGCTGCTCTTTCTGATAAATATTCTACATTTGACTATCATCAGGGTTATCTAAAATTCCAGGTATTAGAGTCCTTTGTTTTACATTAAGAAATCATTTCATTTGATGACATCTTCACATTTGTGAAGATGAAAATTTATCTTTGTCAGGAATGTTCTTTTATGACAGCATTTTGTTTTGTTTTGTTAGTTGTATTCTTACAAGGTAAAGATTTACTGAGCTTGACTACTTTTTGGCTATAGATTCCTATGCACTGACCCGAACAGATAGAATAGTAGCAATAAAATGTCAACAAGTTTGGATGCTTGAATTAATTATTTAGCATAACAATAATACAATACTGAAAGAATGACATATAGACCTCCATATTTCATTAGATGAATCAAGATGGAGAAGGCAGATTGGAGAGGCCAAAGGCTGGAAACCCTAGACTGGGGCTGAACAAGAATGGACAAACCAGAGATGCTATGAAAATGCAGAATGAGGGGACAGATGTCTTGTTGTCATTTAGTTTCTAAGTCATCTCTGACTTTTTGTGATACCATGAACTGTATGTGGAGCTTCCCTGATAGCCCAGTAGGTAAATAATCTGCCTGCAATGCAGGAGACTCCAGTTTGATTCCTGGGCAGGGAAGAGTCACTGGAGAAGGGATAGGCTATTCACTCCAATATTCTTGGGCTTCCCTTATGGCTCAACTGGTAAAGAATCCGCCTGTAATGCAGAAGACTGGGGTTCGATCCCTGGGTTGGGAAGATCCCCTGGAGAAGGAAAAGGCTACCCACTCCAGTATTCTGGCCTGGAGAATTCCATGGAATGTATAGTCCATGGGGTCACAAAGAATCAGACAGGACTGAGAAACTTTCACTTTCACTTTTCAGACTGTATGTAGCCCAACAAACTCCTCCATCCATGAAATTTCCCAGCAAAATACTGGAATGGGTTGCTATTTCCTTCTCCAGGGGATCTTCCTGACCCACGGATCAAACTCACATCTCCTGTATCTCCTGCATTGGCAGACAGATTCTTTACCACTGCACCACCAGGGAAATTCACAGAAGTCTTCCTCCTCCCATTATACCCACCATATTGTCGATGTACAAAGAGTCAAGTTTAACTTTCCAAAGCTGATTGTTGTCTTTCAAATAAGGTCTAGCTTCTATATTGCACTATTAATAACTCATATTAAAACCTCCCATCTACTTTTGAAAATGAAAGTTTCTCTCCGAACATGCTTGCCTTATATGATTTTCTGAATTACTTTCTGCCATTCTGAATTTTTCAGAAATTTGAATTTTAAACAATGAATAAACAATGTATTTATCACTTATTTATACTTCCTTTGGGGACTTACATTTGTATTGAAGAAGGATTATAATTCGGTGAGGATCAGGCTAATTCTAACCTTAATAACTTAAGACATTTCATAATAATAAGTAGAATCTTTCTGGATTAGTTTTGTGTGTGTTGGACTTAGCTGACATATTATTTTATTCTCATGTTTTAGTGTTTCAAGGCACAGAAGCATAATTTTTTTAATTTATTTATTTTTTAATTGAAGGGTAATTGCTTTACAGAATTCTGTTGGTTTCTGTCTGCCAAAAGAAGCAGAAATTTAAGTACAAGGAATATGTGTTTGATAAGGAGTATCAATAATTAGAAGTATTTAAAACTGGATGAGTAAAAACAAGAAAATAAAGAAAGCTTACCCTGTACTAATGTGTACTGCTGCTTTGAAATGAGGGAGCAATATTTTTGAAATGAAATGAAATTAATCTTCCTCACAAATTCTCTATGGCCTTTATGCTACTTTTAATTTTGGGGAAAAAAAGTATATTGAATACAAGTGAATATGAGAAATTTAATCATACTCCTGTGCTTTAGTATGAAAAGAACACAGAAAGAACCTGAGAGGATCATGTAAACAAAGAAACCATGGTTGCTCATCAAAGTGGAATTTTTCCCCTGAATTTTATCAGAGTATCTAATTTGTGACTTTACTCAATGTTGGAGAATTGAAAAAGCCGTACATTAAAATGAGAGAACAATCAAGCAAAGATATTCTATATCTATAGCAGGATAAAGATGTGAATCCTGCTTCACAGACTTTCATCTATCCATCCCCTCATTTTTTTTTAACTCCTTATCTCAGGATAAGAAATGATTCATTCTCTTTTAGGACATATGTAAATGAGAGTTTATTATGTGGTTACTTGTGATTTGGAGCATAAATTCCATGAGTCATTGAGGTTGGTTCAGAAATACCAATGAGGGTCTTAAGAAAAAGACAGGACTCTGGGGCTAAAAGTGATCAGAGAGAGGGTGACAAGCATGAGTACATGAATGGATACATCAATAAATGTAAGTGAAGGACTTAATTATGGAAATGCTACAGATGAGTTGCTTTCTAAATTTTCAGTGTATTTGAATGTTTTTGTCTGACAAATTTTCAACAGTTAGTGATTTTGATTTCAAGTATTACAAATCTAGAAAAGATGGCATTTCTCCCTAAGCCTTATCCATGACAGACAAAATTAAGACGTGGTATGTTTTAGACTTGTGTTTCATCATTAATGCCAATCATAAGATTTTATTTTCTGATTTATGAAATGAAAGTTCACAACCCAAGCCATCAATTATCATAAATCACATTTACCAAAAGTACCTGTTATATATATATATATATATATATATATATATATATATTTTAAGATGAATGAATTTTTATTTTGTTTCTTCAATTCATAGCTTCATGGAAGATGCCTAGTGAGAGATAGATTATAAACTTAGGAAACATTTTCCAAGTTTTCAATCTCAAATTATCTTTAAAAAATAAGAATATCGACGTTCAGTCTTGTCATCTCCTGTTTGACCACTTCCAATTTGCCCTGATTCATGGACCTAACATTCCAAGTTCCTATGCAATATTGCTCTTTATAGTATTGGACCTTGCTTCCATCACCAGTCCCATCCACACCTGCGTGTTGTTTTTGCTTTGCCTCCGTCTCTTATTCTTTCTGGTGTTATTTCTCCACTGATCTCCAGTAGCATATTGATCACCTACCTGGGTCATTCATTTGCATTAAAGCACAAGTGGATTCTACCCATCCTACTTGATCTTCCCAGTGTAGTTGTATTTCACAAGAAAATTATGTTAACATGAGTTGATTTCTAATTATGGGATTTTCATCAGTGCATGAAATTATTATATATAGTTAAAATTCAAAACAAAAACAGACTGGGAACGTTGATATTTTAGGAATTAGTGAATTAAAATGGAATGGAGTGAGTGAATATAACTTAGATGACCATTATATCTACAACTGTGGGCAAGAATCCCTTAGAAGCAATGGAGTATCCACCATAGTCAACAAAAGAGTCCAAAATGCAGTACTTGGATGCAATCTCAAAAACAACAGAATGACTTCTTTTTGTTTCCAAGGCAAACCATTCAATATCACAGTAATCCAAGTCTATGCCCCCACCAGTAATGCTGAAGAAGCTAGGTTGAACGGTTCTATGAAGACCTACAAGACCTTCTAGAACTAACACCCAAAAAAGATGGCCTTTTCATTATAGGGGACTGGAATGCAAAAGTAGGAGTACTCAAGAAACACCTGGAGTACCAGGCAAATTTCCCCTTGGAGTAAAGAATTAAGCAGGGCAAAGGCTAACAGAGTTTTGCCGAGAGAACACAGCGATCATAGCAAACATCCTCTTCCAACAACACAAGAGAAGACTCTGCACATGGACATCACCAGATGGCGAACACCAAAATCAGATTGATTATATTTTTTGCAGCCAAAGATGGAGAAGCTCTATACACTCAGAAAAAAACAAGATCCGGAGCTGACTATGGCTCAGATCATGAACTCCTTATTGCCAAATTCATACTTAAATTTAAAAAAGTAGGGAAAACCACTAGACCATTCAGGTATAACCTAAATCAAATCCCTAACAATTATACAGTGGAAATGAGAAATAGATTTAAGGGATTAGATCTAATAGGCAGAGTGCCTGATGAACTATGGACGGAGGCTCCTGACATTGTACAGGAGACAGAAGGCAAGACCATCCGAAGAAAAAGAAATGCAAAAACGCAAAATGGCTGTCTAAGGAGGCCTTACAAATAGCTGTGAAAAGAAGAGAAGCAAAAAGCAAAGTAGAAAAGGCAAGATATACCCATTTGAATGCAGAGTTCCAAAGAATAGCAAGGAGAGATAAGAAAGCCTTTCAAAGTGATCAATGTAATGAAATAGAGGAAAACAACAGAATGGGAAAGACTAGAGATCTCTTCAAGAAAATTAGATTTTGTTTCCAAGAAAATTAGATTTCCTTAGAAGCAAGAAAATTTTTCGAGGTAACATTTCGTGCAAAGATGGGCTCAAAAAAGGGAAGAAATTGTATGGACCTAACAGAAGTAGAAGATATTAAGAAGAGGTGGCAAGAATACACAGAAGAACTATACAAAAGAGATATTCATGGCCCACATAATTACAAAGGTGTGATCACTCACCTAGAGCCAGACATCCTGGAATGCAAAGTCAAGTGGACCTTAGGAAGCATCACTTTGCACAAAGCTAGTGGAGGTGATGGAATTCCAGGTGAACTATTTCAAATCTTCAAAGATTATGCTGTGACAGTGCTGCACTCAATATGCCAGCAAATTTGGAAAACTCAGCAGGGGCCACAGGACTGGAAAAGGTCAGTTTTCTTTTCAATCCCAAAGAAAGGCAATGCCAAAGAATGCTCAAACTACCGCACAATTGCACTCATTTCACATGCTAGCAAAGTAATGCTCGAAATTCTCCAAGCCAGGCTTCAGCAATATGTGAACCGTGAACTGCCAGATGTTCAAGCTGGTTTTAGAAAAGGCAGAGGACCAGAGATCAAATTGCCAACATCCACTGGATCATTGAAAAAGCAAGAGATTTCCAGAAAAACATCTTTCTGCTTTATTAACTATGCCAAACCCTTTGACTGTGTGGATCACAATAAACTGTGGAAAATTCTGAAAGAGATGGGAATACCAGACCACCTGACCTGCCTCTTGAGAAATCTGTATGCAGGTCAAGAAGCAACTGTTAGAACTGAACATGGAACAACAGACTGGTTCCAAATAGGAAAAGGAGTACTTCAAGGCTGTATATTGTCACCCTCCTTATTTAACCTATATGTGGAGTACATCATGAGAAATGCTGGGCTGGAAGAAGCACAAGCTGGCATCAAGATTGCTGGGAGAAATATCAATAACCTCAGATATGCAGATGACACCACCCTTATGGCAGAAAGTGAAGAAGAACTAAAAAGCCTCTTGATGAAAGTGAAAGAGGAGAGTGAAAAAGTTGGCTTAAAGCTCAACACTCAGAAAACTAAGATCATGGCATTCAGTCCCATCACTTCATGGCAAATAGATGGGGAAACTGTTGAAACAGTGGCTGACTTTATTTTTCTGGGCTCCAAAATCACTGCAGATGGTGACTGCAGCCATGAAATTAAAAGACGCTTACTCCTTGGAAGGAAAGTTATGACCAACCAAGACAGCATTTTAAATATCAGAGATATTACTTTGCCAACAAAGGCCCATCTAGTGAAGGCTAGTGAAGGCTATTATTTTTCCAGTAGTCATGTATGGATGGGAGAGTTGGACTATAAAGAAACCTGAGCACCGAAGAATTGATGCTTTTGAACTGTGGTGTTGGAGAAGATTCTTGAGATTCCCTTGGACTGCAAGGAGATCCAACCAGTAAATCCTAAAGGAAATCTGTTCTGAATATTCATTGGAAGGACTGATACTGAAGCTGAAACTCCAATACTTTGGCCACCTGATGCGAAGAGCTGATTCATTTGAAAAGACCCTGATGCTGGGAAAGATTGAAGGCAGGAGGAGAAGTGGACAACAGAGGATGAGATGGTTGGATGGCATCACTGACTCAATGGACATGAGTTTGAGTGAACTCCAGGAGCTGGTGATGGACAGGGAGGGTGTGCTACAGTCCTTGGGGATCACAAAGAGTCAGACATGACTGAGCGCTTGAATTGAACTGAACTGAATAAATTTTCTGTTTTTTTTTTAACCTGACAATTTCTTAATTTAGTTTCTCACATGACTTAGTTTTCAGACACTTTTACACCCTCCTGCATATGTGTTTTCATAATGTCTTCCTCAAATTTTAATGACAAATAGAAAAATATTGTATATTTCTGGTGGTATATTAGTTCAGTTCAGTCACTCAGTCATGTCCGACTTTGCTACCCCATGGACTGCAGCACATCAGGCATCCCTGTCCATCACCAACTCCCAGAGCTTTATGGAATTTATGTCCATTGAGTCAGTGATGCCATCCAACCATCTTATCCTCTGTCGTCCCATTTTCCTCTTGCCGTTAATCTTTCCCAGCATCAGGTTTTTTTCAGTGAGTCAGTTCTTAGCATCAGGTGGCCAAAGTATTGGAGCTTCAGCTTCAGCTTCTGCTTCAGCTTCAGCAGCAGATCTTCCAGTGAATATTCAGGACTGATTTCCTTTAGGATTTATTGGTTGGATCTCCTTGCAGTCCAAGGGACTCTCAAGAGTCTTCCAACACCACAGTTCAAAAGCATCAATTCTTTGGCACTCAGTTTTCTTTATAGTCCAACTCTCACATACATATTTGACTACTGGAAAAACCATAGCTTTGACTAGATGGACTATTGTTGGCAAAGTAATGTCTCTGATTTTTAATATGTTTTTTAGGTTGGTCATAGCTTTTCTTCCAAGGAGCACATATCTTTTAATTTCATGGTTGCAGTCACCATTTGCAGTGATTTTGGAGCCCAAAAAAATGAAGTCTGTCACTGTTTCCATTGTTTCCCCATCTATTTGCTTGAAGTGATGGGACCAGATGCTATAATCTTAGTTTTCTGAATGCTGAGCTTTAAGCTAGGTTTTTCACTCTCCTCTTTCACTTTCATCAAGAATCTCTTTAGTTCCTCTTCACTTTCTGCCATAAGGGTGGTGTAATCTGCATTTCTGAGGTTATTGATATTTCTCCTGGCAATCCTGATTCCTGCTTGTGCTTCATCCAGCCTGGCATTTTTAAAGATGTACTCTGTACATAAGTTAAATAAGTAAGGTGACAATATACAACCTTAACATACTCTTTCCCCAATTTTGAACCAGTCTGTTGTTCCATGTACAGTTCTAACTGTTGCTTCTTGACCTGCATACAGACTTCTCAGGAGGCAGGTAAAGTGGTTTGGTATTCTCATCTCTTCCAAGAATTTTCTAGTTTGTTGTGATCCACACAGTCAAAAGCTTTGGTGTAGTCAATAAATCAAAAGTAGATGTTTTTCTGGAATCCCCTTGCTTTTTCTCTGATTCAACAGATATTGACAATTTGTTCTCTGGTTCCTGTGCCTTTTCTACATACAGCTTGTACAGCTGTAATTTCTTGGGTCACTTACTGCTGAAGTTTAGCTTGAAGAATTTTGAGCATTACTTTTCTAGCATGTGAAATGAGCACAATTGTACAGTAGTTTGAACATTTTTTAGCATTGTCTTTATTTGGGATTGGAATAAAAACTTACTTTTAAAGAATATGCACATAATAGAACCTTAAATTTCAAATAACAGAAAATATATGTTTGCCCAAAAATAAAAAAAAATGAAAAGTATTAAAAATTAACTGAGTAGTTGAGACTCCAAAATGTACTGTTTGGGAATGCCAGTAGCTGCCATGTAGGCAGATGTGCACCTTACCTCTCACTGATGGAGGTGTCTCCGCAAAGCCTGAGCTCTGTAGAAAGTGCAGGTGACCATGAGAGTATAACTCCATTTGTATCATGGACTGGTAGGGGTTAGGGATGCAAAGTTTATAAAAGTCACATAAACACTTTTTGAAACTGCCAAGCCTGGGAAAGTCCATTTTCTTCTGAACTTTGAAGTTGCTTCTAAATAAGGAAACACATTAAATCATAACAACAGCAAGAGAAGCCACAGCAGCAGCATCCAATCCTAGCCTTGTATCTGCCTCTGAGGCATCAAAAATAATTCTGAGATGCACTCCCTATTCATCATGGGAGTCTGAGTCTCTCCATCTTTGATTATATAAGTTCTCTGATGCAGACAGCAAAGCTCCAGCTCTAATTCCACTCTTTCACTACATATATTTCCTATGACTACCTTCTTTTCTCAACTCAGTTTTCAAAACCGCATGAGTTTTACCTTTTCCATAGATATGTATCCCAAACACAAGGAGACATGTTCTTTTCTCTGAACAATTTTGTGAGTTCTTTCTTTCAACACACATTTGAAGATATTAAGATATTCTAGTTGTAGAGACTTCCCTGGTGGTCCAGTGTTTTAAGACTCTGTGCTTCCAATGGAGGAGGTGTAGGTGAAATCCCTGGATGGGGAACTAAAGATCCTGCATGGCTTGTGGTGAGACCAAAAAGAAGACAAATACTATTTATAAAAATATTTTAGTTGTATATGCTAGCTAATTTGGGTAATCATCATCCACAATGACTTAAAACCAGTTTTCCTCATCATAGCATCTAGCAAAGATACACTACGTGGATCAATAAACACTGATTGACTTCAGGGCCTCCAAAAAATGTTCTGCCCTCTTCCATGCACTCAAGTTCTATTAACAATTGTAGTTTTAGCTGAATATTGCAATCCACATAGAAAATTCGTACTTTAGAATATTCACTATCTAATTAGAATGCCTCCTCACTCCAACCAGTGGCATAAATGTCACACTTTTATATTTAATATGCCTATTTATTTTCTGTGTGTGCACATACATAATTTTTTTCTAATAAATTTGATATATCTCATGGTACAAAGTGTAACTATTTCTAATTAGTTTGATCAAAGATACCACAGTCAGTGCTGAGAAATGGAAATTATGCTAATAAAAATTCTATTGCTTCTGACAGGAGAAAAAATGGTCATACATTGATTCAGTTCTCCCAGCCTTCCAGAAAAATATTTATATGTGACATATTTACAAGAGCACATAAATGTATATATAGTCATACTTTGTAATATTCCTAAAGGCCCTACAGCAGAAACAGCAAGACAGAAAGCTATTTCTACTGACTCTTTTATTGTTTGTGCCATTTCTACACTGGTCTATTATGATTTTAACTCTTACACACTCTACAAGGTTGAATGGGGCAAGCAATGAAATGAACTGATCGTAAAGAGATCAAGTATTTCTCTCTTAGGTTATCCTTTCATTCCAGAGTCTTCGATGTCAGAAGATAATAGGATATTCTTACTAAACCAAGATTCTTATAATGATTATTTGTGAAGGATAAACTATCATTTATTAAGTATATAAATGTGTGGAGAGGTTAGCAGAAAATGAGCTGAAAATGATCTATAGGGAAAGATCTGGAAATTACTGATTTGTTCCATAAATATGTTCATAAGGTACCACAAGAAACTTACCATCTAAGAAACAGAATGGAGAATAGTGAGACTTCCCTGGCAGTCCGGTGGTTAGAGTTCTGTGCTCTCAATGCAAGGGGCATGGACTCAACCCCTGGTTGGGGAATTAAGATCCTGTAGGTAGCACAGAGCAGCCAAAATACTATATCACAAAGAATCATAGCACAACTTAGCAGCTGAAAAACAACCCAGTACCTAGTTAAAAAAGAAGGAATTGAACTCAGAAAGTTCTGGCTGCAAAGGTTAGACTACTGGAATCATCAAATTCTTTTAGAAATTATTTGTTTGGATTGTCTCCTATTAAGTGTCTCCAAGAGTTATCTTCTGCAATAAGTACAATATATATATCTATATATCTATATCTATATTTACGCTTCTTTGTGATCTCATGGACTGCAGCACACCAAGCTTCCCGGTCCTTCACTATCTCTTGGAGTTTGTTCAAACCTGCGTCCATTAAGTCAGTAATACCATCCAACTGTCTCATCCTCTGTCACTCCTTCTCCTCCTGCCCTCAATCTTTCCCAGCATCAGGGTCTTTTCCAATGAGATGGCTTTTTGCATCAGGTAGACAAAGTACTGAAGCTTCAGCCTCAGCATCAATCCTTCCAATGAATATTCAGGGTTGACTTCCTTTAGAATCAACTGGTTTGATTTCCTTGCAGTCTAAGGGACTCTCAAGTGTCTTCTCCAGCACCACAATTTGAAAACACCAAATCTTTGGTGCTCAGTCTTCTTTATAATCAAACTCTCACATCCGTACATTATTACTGGAAAAACCATAGCTTTGACTATACAGACTTTTGTTGGCAAAGTCATGTCCCTGTTTTCCTTAATATTCTGTCTAGGTTTGTCATAGCTTTTCTTCCAAGGAGTGAGCATCTTTTAATTTCATGGCTGCAGTCACTGTCCACAGTGATTTTGGAGTCCAAGAAAATAAAGCCTGTCACTGTTTCCACTTTTTACCCATTTGTCATGAAGTGATAGGACCAGATCCCATGATCTTAATTTTTTGAAAGCTGAATTTTAAGCTAGCTTTTTTAACTCTCCTGTTTCAACCTCAATACGAGGCTCTCTAATTCCTCTTCGCTTTCTGCTATTAGAGTAGAATCATCTCCGTATCTGAAGTTGTTGATATTTCTCCCAGCAGCCTTGATTCCAGCCTTTGATTCACCCAGCCTGCCATTTCACATGATACTCTGCATATAAGTTAAATAAGCAGGGTGACAATATACAGCCTTGACCCACTCCTTTCCCAATTTTGAGCCAGTTCATTGTTCCATGTCCAGTTCTAAATGTTGCTCCTTGAACTGCATGCAGGTTTCTCAGGAAACAGGTAAGGTGGTCTGGTATTTCCATGTCTTAATTTTATGAGGTGTGCTGTATCTTAATTTCTTGTTTTAGATACTATGCCAAGCACATGGAAGATATTTCACAAATAAAGATTTTACCTCTTCTTTTCCTCATATGTATTCACTTATTTGTTCATTTGATAATAATTAATAAGGACAAACTGAGTCTAAGGACATAGGTGCTCAGGAGTCAAAACTTCTAATGTTATCCTTTCTTGTATAATCTACTAGTGAATAAGTTAGAAATTAATAATATAACCAAAAAATAAATATTAAGTTAAAAGTATATGCCAAGAAAAAGGAAATACAAGGTGCTATACAAGGGACCTAAGGCGGGGTTTTCATGGAAAACTTCCTTATGGAAGTGACATTTAAGAGAAAATAAGAAGCATGAATGAGACCAACCAAGAGAAAAACATTTCAAGGCAAAACAAATCTTATGTGAAAGCTCTGGATCCTAAAGAACTTTAGCAGCTGTTAGGAACCCATAGAAATTCAGGACGAATAAAGCACAGAGAATGAAAGTGTGAGCAGCATGAAATGAGGCCAAAATTCTAGACAGATAATGAGTGTGATAATTACAAGATTTTCAATAGTTAATGTTAAATGACTAGATTTTATCCTTTGTGCAATCTGAAGACTTTAAAAGGAACTAAGTGGAAACATTGATACTATCATGCTTTTACCCAAAAGCAGATGATTCTGGCTTTTTTTTTTTTTTTTTGGTAATAGTTGGAGGATAATTGCTTTACAATGTTGTATTGGTTTCTGTTGTATAACTATGTGAATCAGTCATAAGCATACATATGTCCCCTCTCTCTTGAGACTTCCTCCCACCTCAAACCCCTTCCCACCCTTCTAGGTCATCAGAGAGCACCAGGCTGGGCACTCCCTGTGTTAAAGAGCAACTTCCCACTAGCTATTTTTCTGACACATGATAGTGTATATATGTCAATATTACTGCACAGCTAGCAGCATGGGGAAATTTTTCAGGAAAACTTTTTGTATAATTGAAGTAAGAACTGACTCACATATATAGAGAATAAGCTAGTGGTTACTAGCTGTGGGAGGTAATATAGGGCTGGGGACGGTGGAAGTACAAACTACTGGGTGTAAGCTCGGCTACAAGGATGTGTTGCATAACACAAAGCATATAGACAATGTTTGGTATAACCGTAAATGCAGTGCAACATTTAAAAATTATATAAAAATTTAAAAATTAAGACATTATTAAAGCAAGATATTTTCAGCAATATGCTATGAGAATAGAAGATAATGATCAGGTTCCAGAAACTGTGATGACATAGCCAAGCGTGTGACTATGAGATTAGGGTAGAGGAAGCATTGAGATGAGAAAGTCATATAATTGGAAGGCTAAAGTGCAAAGAAATTCAAATGTAAAGAACATGTGAAGATTAAAGGATTTTCACAGTAGGTAAGGAATGGAAGATATCAATTTCAGATAAATCTATGGAAAAAGACACAAGATGGCAGTTTAACTTGACTTAGAGGAGGAATGGTCCCCTGATATTACCTAAGGCTATTGATATACCTCTATACCACAGTTACCTGAAATTGATCAGTCTATGAAAAGCCACAAATTACTCATGAGCTAATTGCTTCTTAGAAACAATCTATCCTAAACCACTTCATGTTACAAAGGAAAGATTGATTCCCAGAGAAATAAAGTGTTGCTCGAGATCACATCTTAAATTTACAGGAAAATCAGTTCTAAGCCTCAGTCCGGCTTCCTTCTCGTACAACCAAATTAAGGTAATATTTCCCAAATAATCTGGTAGTGTAAATATTTGGGGTCTTCAGGCAAACTGTAAGTACTATTAGAGACTTCCTTGTAGCTCAAATGGTAAAGAATCTGCCTGCGATGCAGGAGACCAGGGTTTGATCCCTGGATTGGGAAGTTCCTCTGGAGAGGGAATGGCAATCCACTCCAGTATTCTAGCCTGGAGAATTCCATGGACAGAGAAGCCTGGCAGTCCATGGGGTCGCAAAGAGTCAGACACAACTCAGGGATTAACACACACATAAGTACTATTTTTCTTTCTCATTCAAGTTCTGAACAAGTTGGTAAAAGAATATACAGCAAAATTGAATACGAAAATAACTTCACTACTTATAAAATCTAAATTATAGCATATGGTTCAGTATGATGCAAAATGGATCAGCTAAATAAAACTCATAATTATAGATAATTACTGATGAAGTCATAAACAGTTTGCGGTGTGGGCATCGTACTCAGGTTGGAAATAAGATACACAGGAGCGAGAGAATAGCTGCTTTCTAAGGCAGTCCATTGGAGAAGGCAATGGCACCCCACTCCAGTAATTTTGCCTGGAAAATCCCATGGACGGAGGAGCCTGGTAGGCTGCAGTCCATGGGGTCGCTAAGAGTCGGACACGACTGAGCAATTTCACTTTCACTTTTCACTTTCATGCATTGGAGAAGGAAATGGCAACCTACTCCAGTGTTCTTGTCTGGAGAATCCCAGGGACGGGGAAGCCTGGTGGGCTGCCGTCTATGGGGTCGCACAGAGTCAGACACGACTAAAGCGACTTAGCAGCAGCAAGGCAGTCCATGTCCCAAAGTTGCATATTAATATGTTCTGATACACAATAGTTTTTGCTGTGATTTGTTTGTATTTCCATGTGAAGTCAAATTTAAATTAAAACAATATGCTTATTTATGAATAAAAAGCAGTAATAAGCTGCTTTAAATGTAGCAAGGAAAGCATCAAAGAAGACTACCTCTATATCACTTTGCCTTATGGTAAAATGTTTGTGAATAGGTTAAATCTTCATAAGTTTCTGACAATTTTCAGTACTCTTGTCACATTGGATATATCCACAAACTTAAAGGGAGTATTAAAATTATCAGAAGCATTAGTCTAATCTGGAGTGGAAGACCAAAGCCCTATATATACTGCTGAAAAATCTCATATGATTAATATTTTGAGGCAGCATCCAAGATTCATGTGCAGACTACACAGCAGAGTTGGAAGTCACATGAAAAGATCACAGGCTCACAATGATCCAGGTCAGAGAAATAAGAACATCCTGTTTACCTTTGTCATGTAGTAGACTGTATCCTCCAGAAACCTACCGTGGCTAGCTCAGATGCCATGTAGCCAAGTGGAAATCTGTAGTGAGGATTTAAGGTTTAAGTAAATTACTTCCAGAAGTCATGTTTCCAAGCTATTTGTGTGGAACAAACAGTCTGTAATATCTGAGAGTGGAACACTTATTTCTGTAAACAAGTCACTGTAATGAATGACAATGTAGCAACTTCACTCCTTAAAATGACTTTTGTGCATTGGTTCTATTACACTGGATTAAAAATATTGGACTTAATACAATTAACAATTATATAAATAAATATGTCCCAGCAAAAAGCAGTGCCCATCACATATTTTGTTTTTGCTTTTGTTTTTCTTATCAGAAAAAGACATTTATTCCTTAGTAAACATTTGGTCAATTATAAGTTAGAGCAGTAAAAATCACTCTTATTTTTCCTAAGTGGAATTAAATCTTGGAGTCTTCATTTAAGTAATCAGCAGGTCTAACCCAGGTCATTGTGGAGGTGTGAAATCATTTGTGGACTTTATTAGAAGAGGCTGTTTAGTAGAGACACCTAAATTAACAACTCCAAGCTCTCAGTAGTTGAAAATCATAAAGGTACATTTCTGTCTCACCTTACATGTTCAATGAAGTAAGCCAAAGAAATATATTCATTGTAGCCATTCTAGTCTAAGAGCTACTCAACAAAGTGATGACATCACTATTTTAACATGTGTTTCTTTCTTTATAATCACTATGCCAGGAGAAGGAAGGGCACTGGCCCATTTAATATTCTAGATTGAAAAACACAATCACCACTTCAACTCACCCTTCCTTAGCTAATCTTCTGGCAATGTGTAACTTCAAGTGGGTGATATCACAATTCTTTATGTACCCAGAAGTAAGGATCAGTAATCAATAATAATAATTATTGAATATTTATAATGCTTATCACAATTCAATCTTTTGGTCACTATATAGTTGATTTACTTTTAACTCCTCTCCAAGGGAGGCATCCCGAAGTCTAGAATACACTTGTGATAGGTGATTATGTTTACAGTGTTTACAACCAATCCAGGATAATTCTTTTTGTTTAGATATTCATTGGAAGGACTGATACTGAAGCTGAAGCTCTAATACTTTGGCGACCTAATGCAAAGAGCTGACTCACTGGAACAGACCCTGGTGCTGAGAAAGTTTGAGGGCAGGAGAAGGGGGAGACAGAGGATGAGATGATGGGATGGCATCACCAACTCAATGGACATGAGTTTGAGCAAACTCCAGGAGGTAGTGAAAGACAGGGAAGACTGGCATGCTACAGCCCGTGGTGCGGCAAAGAGTTGGACACAACTTAGCAACTGAACAACAGCAATAATCAGAGACTGAAAAATAAACTGTTTCCTATAACACAGCATACACTGATGAAAGTAGAATAGAACAGAAAACAGTAAAGGTTCACTTCATAAAAACAATAGTGAACATATATTAATCACTGTTTGCAGAAATTCTGCAAATCCATTGAGCAAATATTATTAGGGCTCCTCTAAATCTTGGATGCCTTCTCAGATATCTTCAACTGCTTGTTTTCCCTCTCTCTAGTCAGTACCTCTCCTGTGCTGGGCAGCTTTTTCATCCTAGACAAGTGAAACATCACACAAAAAGAAATGGAATATGACTTTCTAAGAAGTCCCAGGTATAAGATGAGGATAATACAAACCACGTGTATGGAGGAGTTTACTCCTAATGGAATGACCTCTGACAAGTGAGCAACAGGATAAAGAAAGGAAGCCTCCTTCCTCTCTTCAATGTACTATCTGTGTGGTTCCCCCATCACTATTCTCTCCAAGAAGAACTACTTACTTTGGGAATAGCACATGGAAGAAAGTAAAGATGGCTTATTTATATTTGGTTCTCTATCTTCTCCCTGTTGATGAACATATCTCCATGGCAACCTGATGGAGACAAGAGAACCAAACACTAGCCATCAAGTGCTTCAGAAAGGATGTGACACTTCTCTCTCCTTTTCACCTTTCATTGCCCAGAAAAAGTAACGTAGATATATGTAACTTCAAGGGTTAAACAATTACAATCCCTCATATAACTGGAGGAAAAGAACAGGATGCCACAGAGCATGAGTAATGTCTATCCCAGCTGTCCTCAGTGTTTTTGTCACTCATTGCCTCTCTTAACGGACGAGCACGCCAACGTCACCGTCACCGCAGAAATTTCTTTAAGGCTTTTTCCAGCCTTCAGAAAGCTATGCCTATCTCCATCTTTAGGATTTAGCTGCTCCCCTGTGTTTCAGTATTTGGGACCCTTGGAACATAGGGCTTCCCAGGTGGCACAGTGGTAAAGAATCAGCCTGCCAATACAGGAGACACAGGTTTGATCCTTGGGTTAGGAAATCCCCTGGAGAAGAAAAGGGCAATTCACTCCAGTAGTTTTGCCTGGATAATCCCATGGACAGAGGAGCTTGGTGGGCTACAGTCCATGGGGTCACAGTGTCAGACATAACTGAGTGACTGAGCATGCACATGCTCTCGAGACATAAAGGTTCATTCTAAACAGATTAAGGGCTTCACAGGCAAAGGGCTTTGGCAAAGATCCTGACAAAGAGAAGCCATAGCTTTTCTGTTTACCTTCATAGAGAGCTAGGTACAAGTGTTGTGAGAAAGAAAAATGTCTCACATTCCTTTGATCACAAGAGAATAAGACATATATATTACTTCAGTGGATTATTCTGCCACACTTATGGTAGTGAATAAAAATATAGATTCAGAGGTCCATGAGACCTGTGCTCTAATATATGCTTTCATGCTAGTTACTAGCATACTACAGTTTGAAGAATAATTTTTTCAAGTTTCTGAATTTTAATCTCATTACTTATTTCTTTAAAGTAGTAAGTATTTCAAATAGTTTGTGTATGCTAACTAGAAATATACAGGTAAATAATTGGCAGAATAACAAAAATATGGTTTATAATTCTATTTATTTCCTATCAAAACTTAAGACCATGCTGTGCATATCCAACTTTTCATGACCCTTTGGACTGTAACTCGCCAGGCTCCTCTGTCCATAGGATTTTCCAGGCAAGAATACTGGAGTGGGTCTCCATTTCCTCCACCAGTGGATCTTCACGACCAAAGGATCGAATTGTAGGCAGGTTCTTTACTTGATGAGTCATCAAGGAAGCCCAACAGATCCTAGATAAAAGTCATTGTAGATACTGGATGATATCACATATATATGTGGAATCTAAAATAGTACAACAAACCAGTGAATATAACAAAAAAGAAGCAGACTCACAGATACAGAGAACAAACTAGTGGTTACCAGTGGGGACAGAGGAGCAATATAGGGGTGAGGGTGTTCAGTTCAGTTCATTTCAGTTCAGTTCAGTCACTCAGTCATGTCCGACTCTTTGCGACCCCATGGACTGCAGCATGCCAGGCCTCCCTGTCCATCACCAGCTCCCTCAGTTTACTGAAACTCACATCCATTGAGTCGGTGATGACATCCAACCATCTCATCCTCTGTCATCCTCTTCTCCTCCCACCTCCAATCTTTCCCAGCATCAGGGTCTTTTCAAATCAAACTATTGTGTTAAAGATAGGCTCGATGATGTATTGTATGACATGGGAAATAAACCCAGTATTCTGTAATAACTATAAATAAAAAGTAACTTTTCAAATTGTATGAAAATAATAACTTTAAGAGATTAAAAGCAAAAATAAATAAACACAATAAAATATCAGCTCTATAGTAAATTGCTGTACAAAAAATTAAAACTAAAAAAATTTTAAATTCAGTAAGATTCTGATTTCATGCTATTAAATTGATTTTGCCTAAAATATATTAAAACTTGGTTTAATTTATGTTAATATTCTTATTTTTCTTTCCTATTACTTTCTTCTTCCTTTCTGATAAAGGATTTCAAGAAAGCCTAGAAAATCCCCTGGGTATTTTTCTTTTCTGGCCTGTACTACCCAGGTGAATGAAAAAAGAAATAAAAAGTTACGTACATGCATATTTGTAATCACCTATCATAATGATGCTTTTTATTTGTATGGTGTCTTAGCTTAAAAAATATATAAATATACAAGACCTCATTCAATTTTTACAGTGTCTTTGAGTAGCATTCTAGAAATGAGACAACTGAAGATCTCTGAAGTTCTGCTTCCAAGATATAAAAAGTCACATTTAGGACAAATTCAAATTTTTATTAAATGTTAAAATGTAAGGGGTTTTTTTTTCCCCTTTTCCTTTTCATTTTGTTGAGTTTGTTGGTTTTTCAACAAGAAAAGTACAGAGTAGTAAGTTCTAGTAAAATGAAAAAACTTAAGTCAATAGCAATTTTCCTTGAGAAACTTAACAACTACCTGGAGAGATAACATAAACACCTCCTAATTTTTTCAAGAAAGTATTAATTTATGAGACCTGTGAATAAATGCAGAAAAGCTATAGGACGATTTGAAGGAGTCAGGAAGGTCTATGCAATAGATATGTGTGATAGGAAGTAATAAAATTATTTTAAGATACCAAGTCTTCATAGTTTCATTCACCCAGAAATGTAACAACATTTAGACATCCAGGACCAGGAGACAAAGCAACCAACTAATAATTTATTCAAACACTACGTGGCAAACACAACTTAAACACTAAGGTGATATTCACACTAGCTATTTTACAAGTAAAAGGAATCCATGAGATGAATACACTATGGTTATGATCATAGATACCATTTCATAGCTTAAATCTCATGTACTAAAGGTCCTTACAGACAAAAACCAGCTTTTTCTCACTGCAGCCCTCCATACATCCAAGCTCTGTTGCAGAGGAATAGAGGAAATTTTGTCTTCTATTATATTTATGTTCTTATTTACTTCCAAATTTCTTTCCAAATAATACAATTAGGCTGTTGGTTTTAATTTCTTAATTTTGATCATTCTGTTGATTTCTGGTTATGTTCATGATAATTTAACTTACTAAACCTGCTTCACAAGCCTCTAGCTATGTAGTTATGTCACTATTTAAGGCTAAATCATTTATCAGAGTTTACCTTATTATTACTAAGTATTATTTACTCCTGAAACAAAAGCACTATGTTTCTGTGTCCATTTCTATTTTTCCTGGCATCATTCATTTCCAATTTTTATATATTTAGCTTTAAATGAGTATCTCAATTTCCATAATCGTCCTAGTATATATATAGGCATTCACACTAGTAAAGTAATGCTCAAAATTCTCCAAGCCAGGCTCAACAATACGTGAGCCATGAACTTCCTGATGTTCAAGCTGGATTTAGAAAAGGCAGAGGAACCAGAGATCAAGTTGCCAACATCCACTGGATCATCGAAAAAGCAAGAGAGTTCCAGAAAAACATCTATTTCTGCTTTATTGACTATGCCAAAACCTTTGTGTGTATCACAACAAACTGGAAAATTCTGAAAAAGATGGGAATACCAGACCACCTGACCTGCCTCTTGAGAAATCTGTATGCAGGTCAGGAAGCAACAGTTAGAATTGGACATAGAACAACAGACTGGTTCCAAATAGGAAAAGGAGTTCATCAAGGCTGTATATTGTCACCCTGTTTATTTAACTTATATGTAGAGTACATCATGAGAAACACTGGGCTGGAAGAAGCACAAGCTGGAATCAAGACTGCTGGGAGAAGTGTTCATAACCTCAGATATGCAGATGACACCAGCCTTATGACAGAAAGTGAAGAGGAACTAAAGAGCCTCTTCATGGAAGGGAAAGAGGAAAGTGAAAAAGTTGGCTTAAAGCTCAACATTCAGAAAACTAAGATCATGGCATGTGGTCCCATCACTTCATGGCAAATAGATGGTGAAACTGTGGAAACAGTTGGCTGACTTTATTTCCTGGGGCTCCAAAATGACTGCAAATGGTGATTGCAGCCATGAAATTAAAAGACGTTTACTCCCTGGAAGGAAAGTTATGACCAACCTAGACAGTATATTAAAAAGCAGAGACATTACTTTGCCAACAAAGGTCCATCTAGTCAAGGCTATGGTTTTTCCAATAGTCATGTATGGATGTGAGAGTTGGACTGTGAAGAAAGCTGAGAGCCGAAGAATTGTTGCTTTTGAACTGTGATGTTGGAGAAGACTCTTGAGATTCCCTTGGACTGCAAGGAGATCCAACCAGTCCATTCTGAAAAAGATCAGTCCTGAGTGTTCATTGGAAGGACTGATGTTGAAGCTGAAGCTCCAGTAATTTGGCCACCTGATGCAAAGAGCTGACTCACTTGAAAAGACCCTGATGCTAGGAAAGACTGAGGGCAGGAGGAGAAGGGGACAACAGAAGATGAGATGTTTGGATGGCATCACCGACTCAGTGGACATGAGTTTGGGTAAACTCCGGGAGTTGGTGATGGACAGGGAGGCCTGGCGTGCTGCGGTTCATGGGGTCACAAAGAGTCAGACACAACTGAGCGACTGAACTGAACTGAAGTGAAGAATTTTTCTAAAGGCTCAAAAACATTGAATATATTTTCTCACCTTCTCTCATCCCCCAGGGATAATCTCTCAGCCCTCCATTCTACACAAATCTGTTTTGCTCTGTATCACTTTAGTGTTATCGTGGTCTATTGAACAACTGTTGCCCAAATACCACCCTACATTCTTCTGTGTTGGATTCACTAATCCTTTATTCTTCCATTTTCTTGGTCTTGATTTATAGCTCTCTTGACTTGGTGTAGAAGTCTAAGTTAAAAAAAAAAAAAAATCTTTTGGAAGTTTGAAAGCATTGTCTCCTGTTCTCCATCCTCTTGGAATGCTCTTTCACATATGGGTCTATATAATCTAAACATGTTCATTTTTAAAACCTATGTATTATTTATAATTAGTCATATTTTCTAGCATCTCTTTTTCAAATAGATGATTGATCTTATTTTGTGCCTATGAAGATATTGATTATAGGATATTTTGTTTCCCTTCCTGATTCTTGTTTATTTCTTTGTCTATCTTTTATAGGTAGTGCTAGTTGTAAAGAGCCCAACTGCCAATACAGGAGATGTAAGAGTTGTGGTTTCAATCCCTGTGTCGGGAAGATCTCCTGGAGGAGAAAATGACAACCGACTCCAGTATTCTTGCCTGGAGAATTCCATGGACAGAGGAGCCTGGTGGTCTACAGTCCATGGGGTCACAAAGAGCTGGACATGACTGAAGTGACTTAGCACACATCTTTCATATTGGAGGATTTTTTTAAATGTCAGCCACCCTTGAGTCTCCAGTCATATATAAAAAGTTGATTGAAAGTCATGTGGGCATGAAAATCTTTACCATCTTTTGGGCTTCATTGTTGGAATATCAGGCAGAAAACTGAATTTTGTTTGTTTTACCGACAATTGCCAGTTTCTCTACCCACTGAGTTACTGAGGACTTCCCTCATAGCTCAGTCAGTAAAGAATCTGCCTTAGCAGTGCAGGAGACTCAGGTTCCATTCCTGTGTTGGGAAGATCCCCTGGAGAAAGAAATGGCAACCCACTCTAGTGTTCTTGCCTGGAGAATTCCATGGACAGAGGAGCCTTCCAGGCAATACAGTCCATGGGTCCCAAGAGTCGGACACGACTTAATGATTAAACCATCAAGCCAGTTTTTCTAGAGGAAGCCTCCAGTCTTCTGCCTGGAGCATTGTCACCCGTCTCATGAGAGAAGGATGGAAAATGTGGCTGGGTTTCCCTACACCCAGTGTTCACCTGACTCCCACCTCCATCTTCATTCCCATATCTTACCCACGGCATCTCCTGTGTCTATTGGACCAGAGACCTTTAGATTTAACTTGTCCACAAAAGATGCCACTTGTCTTCTCATAAGAGAGGTAATCATTTGACTGTGCTTGGTAATCATTGACTGTCAAACAACTTCCTGTTTTAGCCATTTTAATCAGAAGCACCTTCTATGGTACTGAAGCTTCCCATTTTGAAGTCTTTATTGGATCCTTATGTCCAGTTATCATACTTTTCATTGCCATCTTGTGCTGTTGGTTCCCTCTCTTCTAACCTTCCATCATTTTTCCATCTTCCAGTATTGTGTTATATACTGTTCATTACTATTCTTCCCTGCCATTCAATTTCATCTTGTAAATGTATGAATTTTCATTCTACTGTCATTTCCTATGTTTAGTCAGAAATCTAGTTTAGTAACTTAATTTTTTTCTAACCCAACACACTGGAGAACAAAATTTTATCAATCACAGTGGCACACTTACAGAGAGATTTTTCAAAATATAATGAAGAGAAGGTCATTACAGAATCACAGAGAGCATGCATAGCTGACCTTTCCAGAGCAGGTTTGCATACTGAGGAGTTCAGCCCAGACTCACACATTATATGTGGTTTTTCAGGTCCCACTATAGGCAATTTCAAAGTCTCTACTTGATGGGGGAAAGCTGGCCTCTCCACAACAGTCTTGGTGCATGATCAATGAATGATAGTCTCTAAGGGGAGTTATAGTCAAGGAGTAAGACCCCAGGAGCCTACATTCCAAAGCTGCTCTATTTTTGAAAAAAAGTGAAAGTGCTAGTTGCTCAGTCCTGTCTGACTCCTTGCAACCCCATACCCCTCCAAGGATCCTCTATTCTTGGAATTCTCCAGGCAAGAATATTAGAGTGGGTTGCCATTCCCTTCTCTTGGGTAGCAGGCAAATGCCTTCCTTAAGTGCCTCTGCTAAAGCCTTCCTAAGGAAGTGGGAAGGCAGAGGGGAACCTGAAGATGCTTTTCCTCACTCCGACTCAGTACTCAGTACTTTTCCATTCCTGGCTCTTTCCCCTAGCTCTGCACCCAGCCCCAGGGACCGGACAGTAAAACTATTGTTCCAGGTCTCATCAACAATGAGGCAAACCACATCTGTGTTGATCCACTGCACTGTTCTTTGGGGGAAAATGAAACAGGATAGTTAGTACTTCCTGTGGCTTAGCTTCTTGCTTCTACTATCACGGTAAATGATTAAAGTCTTGACTGTTAGTTCCAATTTGGCTTTTGCTTAAATGGTTACTCCATGTCTGGCATTTCAGCTGTCCTCAGCTTAGCTGAGCTCCTCACATGTACTCTATCTTCCCGGTTTTAAACCCTGACCTGGCTGGCACAAATGCCAACACAAAGTACAGAGCACTGAGGCTTTATAAAAATTATTTAACTTCCTTCAGCCTCAGATTTCTCATCTTAAAGTGAGAATAATAGCTTTCCCCTTTTCCAGCTTTGGAAGGGTTCAATGAGATCGCTCATGTAAGGATTTTAGAGGTTGCAGTCACACAGTAAATGCTAGTTAATGTTAATGATAATATTGAAGATGAAGATAACGATGGTTTAGATTGTTCAACATCATATTCCTTTAAAATCTACCCAATTTTCTCCATAGAGGAGTTGGAGTCAAGTATCCTAATTCATTTTCTCTCACTAAAAAATTAAACATCCATGTTTAAATAATGATGAGCAGGGAGTTTGAGAAGAGTAAGTAATTTGATCCTTCAGTCCTCAATTGAAATTTTATTTGAATTTTAATGAAAGGATGCATTGGCTCAGTTTGTAAACCAAGTCCCCAACGCTAAGGCAGTACCTTGCAATTCATCTCAGGCAGGCATCATTGCAGTCTCAGTGTTCCATTTATTTTGTGTTCTATGAAATGTTTTCAAGATTTCTTGTTTTCATTATGAATTTTTGCTAAGGTCTGTGCTGTCTTAAAAATGATCGTTGTTTTCCTCCTCTATGGCCATAATCATTTTTAGTAATCACAAATTCACACCTCCATGTCAAGAGGGTAGGGAAGAAAATGTGGCAGAGAAATCTTGATAGCTGGAAGTCATTTCCCCTTCCGGCTTGTCCACGTCCTCAGCATTCTTATAAGGCATTGGCCCCAATGCTAGTACTTTTTCAAATGAATCCCCCAGTATATTATCATGAATAAATGCAAATACTTACCAGATGTATTTAGGTGTGGAGTCATTGTAACCAACTAAGTCAGTAAACAGAGAAAACATGCATGCTCTTTATAATTCTGCAGGAAGCAGATTTAGATACAGCAAGATTTTAATATCTGTTCATTCATTTTATCCATTTATGCAATAGCTATTGTGTGTTTTCTATATGCCAGGCAGCTATGAACTTAATAATTACCATATAACACCTCTGGAAGGAGAAATTGTCAATTTATGTCTGACTGAGCCTCTTGGGTAAACAATTTTATTGGTATTGATTATCATATCTCTTTTAGAATGCTACCCATTCCACACAAGAAGTCTTACCTTGTGTGTGCATGTGTGTTTTAATTTAATTTCATTGAATTGATACCTTCCCTGGGGGAACACATAGTCATTTTAGCCAAAGTGTAAACTAACCCCCTCGAAAGCACCTAGTTAAATGTACATAGGAATAGAAAATTATCAGTGATTCTTTGTGATAAAATAGTAATTTGCCAGATTCTTGTGGTACTTATGGAGGCTCCCTGGGGATATTTATTAAATTATCAAAGCATTCCATGAGAAGGTAATGAGAAGTGGGACGCAGTGATAACAAGAAGGTGTTTTGTCCTTTGATAGATTCGGGGATATATGAAAATCATATAACAAGTGAATAATAATAGAAACCTAATTTTTTGCTTATTTTAAGTTCTATAAGATGTGACCACTATAGATGAAAACATAGGTCTTAAGATGCATTAGTAGGAGTATTCGGTCCAATAAGGTGGATTCATTTTGTGAAGTTCAGTTCACTCGTTCAGTCGTGTCTGACTCTGCAACCCTATGAATCACAGCACACCAGGCCTCCCTGTCCATTGCCAACTCCAGGAGTCCACCCAAACCCATGTCCATTGAGTCGGTGATGCCATCCAGCCATCTCATCCTCTGTCGTCCCCTTCTCTACCTGCCCAAAATCCTTCCCAGCATTAGGGTCTTTTCCAATGAGTCAACTCTTCCTGTGATGTGGCAAAAGTATTGGAGTTTCAGCTTCAACATCAGTCCTTCCAGTGAACACCCAGGACTGATCTCCTTTAGGATGGACTGGTTGTATCTCCTTGCAATCCAAGGGCCTCTCAACGGTCTTCTCCAATACCACAGTTCAAAAGCATCAGTTCTTCGGCACTCAGATTTCCTTATAGTCTGATTCTCACATCCATACATGACCACTGGAAAAACCATAGCCTTGACTAGACGGATCTTTGTAGGCAAAGTAATGTCTCTGCTTTTATATATGCTATCAAGGTTGGTCATAACTTTCCTTCCAAGGAGTAAGTATCTTTTAATTTCATGGCTGAAATCAGCATCTGCAATGATTTTGGAGCCCAAAAAAGCCTGAAACTGTTTTCACTGTTTCCCTATCTATTTCCCATGAAGTGATGGAACCAGATGCCATGATCTTAGTTTTCTGAATGTTGAGCTTTAAGCCAACTTTTTCACTCTCCTCCTTCACTTTCATCAAGAGGCTTTTTAGTTCCTCTTCACTTTCTGACACAAGGATGGTGTCATCTGCATATCTGAGGTTATTGATATTTCTCCTGGCAATCTTGGTTCCAGCTTGTGCTTCTTCCAGCCCAGCGTTTCTCATCATGTACTCTGCATATAAGTTAAAAAAGCAGGGTGACAATATACAGCCTTGACGTACTCCTTTTCTTATTTGGAATCAGTCTGTTGTTCCATGTCCAGTTCTAACTCTTGCTTCCTGACCTGCATACAGATTTCTCAAGAGGCAGGTCAGGTGGTCTGGTATTTTTAAGAATTTTCCAGAGTTTATTGTGATCCACACAGTCAAAGGCTTTGGCATAGTCAATAGAGCAGAAGTAGATGTTTTACTGAAACTCTCTTGCTTTTTCAATGATCCAGAGGATGTTGGCAATTTGATCTCTGGTCCTCTGTCTTTTCTAAAACCAGCTTAAACATCTGTAAGTTCACCGTTCATGTATTGCTGAAGCCTGGCTTGGAGAATTTTGAGCATTACTTTACTAGTATGTGAGACAAGTGCAATTGTGCAATAGTTTGAGCATTATTTGGCATTGCCTTTCTTTGGGATTGGAATGAAAACTGACCTTTTCCAGTCCTGTGGCCACTGCTGAGTTTTCCACATTTGCTGGCATATTGAGTGCAGCACTTTCACAGCATCATCTTTCAGGATTTGAAATAGCTCAACTGGAATTCCATCATCTCCACTAGCTTTGTTCATAGTGATGCTTCCTAAGGCCCACTTGACTTCACATTCCAGGATGTCTGGCTTTAGGTGAGTGGTCACACCATTGTGATTATCTGGGTCATGAAGATCTCTTTTGTACAGTTTTTCTGTGTATTCTTGCCACCTCTTCTTAATATCTTCTGCTTCTGTTAGGTCCGTGTCATTTTTGCCCTTTTTTGAGCTCATCTTTGCATGAAATATTCCCTTGGTATCTCTAATTTTCTTGAAGAGATCTCTAGTCTTTCCCATGCTATTGTTTTTCTCTATTTCTTTGCATTGATCGCTGAGAAAGGCTTTTTTATCTCTCCTTGCTATTCTTTGGAACTCTGCATTCAGACGGGAATATCTTTCCTTTTCTCCTTTGCTTTTCACTTCTCTTCTTTTCACAGCTATTTGTAAGGCTGCCTCAGACAGCCATTTTGCTTTTTTGCATTTCTTTTTCATGGGTAAAGTCTTAATCCCTGTCTCCTGTACAACGTCATGAACCTCCATCCATAGTTCATCAGGTACTCTCTCCATCTGATCTAGTCCCTTAAATCTATTTCTCACTTCCACTGTATAATCATAAGGGATTTGATTTAGGTCATACCTGAATGGTCTAGTGGTTTCCCCACTTTCTTCAATTTAAGTCTGAATTTGGCAATAAGGAGTTCATGATCTGTGCCACAGTCAGCCCCTGGTCTTATTTTTGCTGATTGTATGGAGCTTGTTCATCTTGCCTGCAAAGAACATAATCAATCTGATTTCAGTGTTGACCATCTGGTGATGCCCATTTGTAGTAGTCTTTTCTTGTGTTGTTGGAAGAGGGTGTTTGCTATGACCAGTGCATTCTCTTGGCAAAACTCTATTAGGCTTTGCCTTGCTTCACTCCATATTCCAGGGCCAAATTGGCCTGTTACCCCAGGTGTTTCTTGACTTCCTACTTTTGCATTCCAGTCCCCTATAATGAAAAGGACATCTTTTTTGGGTGTTAGTTCTAAAAGGTCTTGTAGGTCTTCATAGAACCGTTCAACTTCAGCTTCTTCAGCATTACTGGTTGGGGCATAGGCTTGGATTACCATGATATTGAAAGGTTTGCCTTGGAAGTGAACAGAGATCATTCTGTCATTTTCGAGATTGCATCCAAATACTGCATTTCGGACTCTTTTGTTGACCATGATGGCTACTCCATTTTTTCTAAAGGATTCCTGCCCCCAGTAGTAGATATAATGGTCCTCTGATTTAAATTCACCCATTCCAGTCCATTTTAGTTCGCTGATTCCTAGAATGTCAACATTCACTCTTGTCATCTCCTGTTTGACCACTTCCAATTTGCCTGGATTCATGGACCTAACATTCCAGGTTCCTATGCAGTATTGCTCTTTACAGCATCAGACCTTGCTTCTATCACGTCACATTTTGTGAAGGTCTGGAATCCTTCTCCCGGTAAACAATTCAGAGAACTATCAGTATATATCTGGTGATAATTAGCAGACAGTAGGGAAATACTTCAGCACTTTCCACTCATAACATACATTGTTTTATTCTTATTTGTAGTGTTTGAAATATGTCTAGGTAATCCAGAAAGCAAACATCAAGCTATTAAATGAACTAAATTTCTCTTGTGTGCTGTGCTAAGTCATTTCAGTCATATTCAACTCTTTGTGACCCTAGGTACCATAGCCACCAGACTCCTCTGTCCACGGGAATAATCCAGGTAAAAATACTGGAGTGGGTTGCCAATCCCTCCTCCAAGGCATCTCCCAGTCCCCTAGAGATAGAACCCCTGTCTCTTATGTATGCTGCATTGACCAGCAGATTCTTTACTGCCAGTACCACCTGGGAAGCCCCAAATTTCACTTAGTTTTTTATCAATAAAAATAGGAAAATAAAAGCTAATAGTGGGAAGTAGACAGGGCATATGTTAAGATTAGATTTTATAATATATGAAAATCCTTGTGTTTCTTCAAGATGCTTAGTTCCAGTTGCAAATGATACAATTCAAATCTATGCACTCTAAAGAAAAGTTTGTTCTAAAATGGCAATTAATGTAAATCCTAAATCCATCATTGATGGATCAGTTTGGAACTACTAAAGATGATCACAATTCTTGTTTTATTTAAAAGGTTTTGGCAGATGCCCTTGGCTGAGAAACTGAAACCCCAAATCTCATTTGTGACACCAGATGGGCTTTATGAGTTAAATGTCTTACCCTTTGTACTGAGGAATTCACATCTCCTTCTTAAGTTTGGCTCATGATTTATTAATGGATTAGGGTCACTCAACACTGATGACACACAGGTATCCAGCCAGATTATTTCAAATGAACACCTGGAACCTCTTGGCTTGATATTAACATTAGTCACAAAGCTGAAGCTTATTACATGGCATTGTGACCATTCACAGATGTGTCATTCGTGATGCAAAATGAGAAAAGAAATACAAACAATTGTCAAATAAGATTAATATAGACTTGGAAAATCTTCAAGCAAAGTAGCAGGTCAGAAAAATTCACTCAACGGTACTTATTAAATAGTATTTTATTAAAATAAAATAAAATCAAAATAAGAAAAATTTAAACTATATTTATTAAACTCTAATCTGTACCAAAAACAGTAGTAAGGTGTTAGTATCATCTCTTTGCTCACATCACAGTCAGTTCATCATGTAATTTCTAACTGATTGGAAAATCTGCAACCCTTAATATGGCCGGTAGAAAAGGAAAAACTTGCTACTTTCCCAGGTTTTCTGATAATCTACGTGGTCCTGGGACTGTTACCTTGCTCTATCCCTTAAGTCAGCAACATCAAATCCTGCTCAACCACCAAATAAATCTCTGCTTGCTTTCCCTGCAATGTCAGTGTACCCTGGAACAAATGTCAGTTATCTGCTAAGCATCTCTAAGCTCCTGACAATTTCCCCTGGTACAGCAGCAACATCTATCATCCAGGAACCACTCTCCATCATTTTATAAAGGCCTGGCATTGGACAAAACGTCAGAAGCTGCATGCTGCCTCTAAGCCAGACCACAACAGAAGTTGTTCTATCCACAAGCGACCCAGGATAAGCCAGTCCAAACAAAATCTCTCACCAAGCAAGGCACTTACCAAAATATTTGGACCCATTTTACATTGTAACACATTTCTTTTCCTTTAATATCAACCTCATCCTAGATATCTCAATGAGTATTAGCCCCTTAATGCAAAAAAACTCTAAATTCTATAGATTTTAATCTACTTAATAGTTGCTCTCCTCTTCATCTCCCTGATAGCTTAGACATAAAGAATCTACCTGCAATGCGGGAGACCCAAGTTCAATCCCTGGGTCGGGAAGATCCCCTGGAGGAGGGCATGGTAACCCATTCAAGTATTTTTTCCTGAAGAATTCCATGGACAGAGGAGCCTGGTGGGTAACAGTCCATGGGGTCCCAAAGAGTAGGACATGACTGAGTGACTAACACTCACACTTTCACTTTTCATCTCCATACCAGCCACATTCTCTTATGTGTCTAATATTTCTGGAAAAATACATGTCTGCATATTTTAATCAAGGTTCACATAGAACTTTCCTAAGGCCAAAGTTAAAATGTGCTTGCATGGAACCTAGTAGGTACTCCAAAAATAACAAATGAGTAATAATCTATTTGACCTTTAAATTTCAATATTTCCTCAACTATGTTTTTCCTGTTTTGCTAGTCACTGACCCTGCCACCACTAATTACTTTCATTTCTTGATTCTATGTGTCATATTTGACAGTAGAACAATTACGTGTCATAAGAATAAAATAAGAAGGAATCATATTTCTCCTCAGTTCAGTTCAGTTCAGTCATTCAGTCATGTCTGACTCTTGCAACCCTGTGAACCACAGCACGACAGGCCTCCCTGTCAATCACCAACTCCCGGAGTTTACCCAAACTCATGTCAATAGAGTTGGTGATGCCATCTAACCATATCATCCTCTGTCCTCCCCTTTTCCTCCCGCCCTCAATCTTTCCAGACATCAGGGTCTTTTCAAATGAGTCAGTCTTTGCATCAGGTGGCCAAACTCCTGGAGCTTCAGCTTCATCATCAGTCCTTCCAATGAAAACCCAGGACTGATCTTCTTTAGGATGGACTGGTTCGATCTCCTTGCAGTCCAAGGGACTCTCAAGAGTCTTCTCCAACACCACAGTTCAACAGCATCGCTTCTTCAGCACTCAGCTTTCTTCACAGTCCAACTCTCACATCCATACATGACCACTGGAAAAACCATAGGCTTGACTAGATGGACCTTTGTTGGCAAAGTAATGTCTCTTCTTTTGAATATGCCATCTAGGTTGGTCATAACTTTCCTTCCAAGGAGTAAGCATCTTTTAATTTCATGACTGCAGTCACCATCTGCAGTGAGTTTGGAGCCACAAAAAATAAAGTCTGACACTGTTTCCACTGTTTCCCTATCTATTTCCCATGAAGTGATGGGACCGGATGCCATGATCTTCGTTTTCTGAATGTTGAGCTTTAAGCCAGCTTTTTCACTCTCCTCCTTCACTTTCATCAGAGGCTGTTTAGTTCTTCTTCACTTTCTGCCATAAGGATGGTGTCACCTGCATATCTGAGGTTATTGATATTTCTCCCGTCAGTCTTGATTTCAGCTTGTGCTCCTTCCAGCCCAGCATTTCTCATGATGTACTCTGCATATAAGTTAAATAAACAGGGTGACAATATACAGACTTGATGTACTCCTTTCCCTATTTGGAACCAGCCTGTTGTTCCATGTCCAGTTCTAACTGTTGCTTCCTGACCTGCATACAGGTTTCTTAAGAGGCAGGTCAGGTG
Source organism: Bos taurus (assembly GCF_002263795.3). NCBI lineage: Eukaryota > Metazoa > Chordata > Mammalia > Artiodactyla > Bovidae > Bos > Bos taurus. Next base: position 51,210,609 of record NC_037338.1, on the reverse strand, counting down.
GTATAGTATTCCTATCACTTTCAGAATTTTGCACAGTTTATTGTGATCCACACAGTCAAAGGCTTTGGCATAGTCAATAAAGCAGAAATAGATGTTTCTCTGGAACTCTCTTGCTTTTTCGATGATCCAGCAGATGTTGGCAGTTTGATCTCTGGTTCCTCTGCCTTTTCTAAAACCAGCTTGAACATCTGGAAGTTCATGGTTTACGTATTGCTGAAGCCTGGCTTGGAGAATTTTGAGTATTACTTTGCTAGCATGTGAGATAAGTGCAATTGTGTGGTAGTTTGAGCATTCTTTGGCATTGCTTTTCTTTGGGATTGGAATGAAAACTGACCTTTTCCAGTCCTGTGGCCACTGCTGTTTTCCAAATTTGCTGGCATATTGAGTGCAGCACTTTCACAGCATCATCTTTCAGGATTTGAAATAGCTCAACTGGAATTCCATCACCTCCACTAGCTTTGTTCATAGTGATGCTTTCTAAGGCCCACTTGACTTCACATTCCAGGATATCTGGCTCTAGGTGAGTGACCACACCATCGTGAGTATCTCAGTCATGAAGATATTTTTTGCACAGTTCTTCTGTGTATTCTTCCCACCTCTTCTTAATATCTTCTATTTCTTTTAGGTCCATACCATTTCTGTCTTTTTTTGAACCCATCTTTGCATGAAATGTTCCCTTGGTATCTCTAATTTTCTTGAGGAGATCTCTAGTCTTTCCCATGCTATTGTTTTCCTCTATTTGTTTGCATTGCTCACTGAGGAAGGCTTTCTTATCTCTCCTTGCTATTCTTTGGAACTCTGCATTCAAATGGGTATATCTTTCCTTTTCTCCTTTGCTGTTCACTTCTCTTCTTTTCATAGCTATTTGCAAGGCCTCCTCAGACAGCCATTTTGCCTTTTTGCATTTCTATTTCTTGGGAATTTTCTTGATCCCTGTCTCCTATACAATGTCACGAACCTCTGTCCATAGTTCATCAGGCTCTCTGTCTATCAGATCTAGTTCCTTAAATCTATTTCTCACTTCCACTGTATAATCGTTAGGGATTTGATTTAGGTCATACCTGAATAGTCTAGTGGTTTTCCTCACTTTCTTCAATTTAAGTCTGAATTTGTCAATAAGGAGTTCACGATCTGAGCCACAGTCAGTTCCCCCTTTTGTTTTTGCTGACTCTGTAGAGTTTCTCCATCTTTGGCTGCAAAGAATATAATCAGTCTGATTTCAGTGTTGACCATCTGGTGATGTCCATATGTAGAGTCTTCTCTTATGTTTTTTGAAGAGGGTGTTTCTCCCCAAGTGATTTTGAATAAAAAGCTCTTTCCAAATCATACTTCCCCAAAGAATAGTGAAGAGAATATATAAGGTAAAACTTCTAAATGTTCAATTGACTACTAATAGTTAAGGATAGATTTTGAAATATGTTCTATTTCTTAGTGCCTCAAACCTTCTTTTCTATTCTTTAAGCATAAGAACAGAAATTCACTTCCCTCCCTCTTTGTTTGCTCCATAGCAGCAGTCCAGGGGCTTTGGCATCATGTGTGTTGAAGGAAATCTTATTGACTCAGTTATCAATAGATATGAAATGTTTGCCTCTGCTTCAGGCTTAGCCGATTCTCATATTTACATTCTTGAGGAAGAGAACATGAGCTGATGTCAATAAATCTATAAATAATTTAAAAAGCTTATTGGCATTGTTCTAGGAATTATTCACCTTTACCAATTCTACATGTCCACACTCATATTTATAGCTTCTCTGCTTGTCTGTACATCATCTTTAACATCTATGTTTGGGGCCAAGAATGTGAATAGAATTGTTTTAGTCAGTGATCCATCCTACTCAAGAACATGACTTTAAAAACATATCTCTCTCCCTTTCTCTTCTGCAAAGTATGTGTCCTTCTAAAGGCCCTTTACCCAGCAGGGAGCCTTCCCCCCCTCCCAATTCCTTTGTCTTATGAATTACTTCAGGGACTCTAATACACCCTCGGAAGGAGAGTTTTGCCTTGAACAGGGGAGTGCAATGAGATGATTCTTGACATTAGCAAAGACAATCTCATCTACAAACATGAGAAAGAATAGACTTTACAAATAAAAGTGGCAGGAAAGACACTGAGAAATGAATCTTCACCAAAGAAAGAGAGAAAAAGGGGAAGGAATATTGTGGGAGAAGGATAGAGGAAGAGAGAATAATAGAGCCTGAAGTGGACAAAAACCATCAGTGCTCAAAATGAAACAGAAATGTCCAAGTGTCCACAATGCCACAACACAGGAACCTGGGACCAAAAGAATGAGGACAGGGGTAAAGCAATGAATCAGTTAATCTCAGTAACATGAACTCTACTACCTGGAATACAATTTCCCCCTGGAAGTTGGAAAGTAATGGATAAAGTTTCTAATGTTCAACACATGTAGATACAATTCCATAACAGGGAATAACTCTCAGTATAAAAATCATTAAAGGTCATGAGCAAGCAATTCCTCTTCTAAGTGAGAGAGGGAGGTGAAAAAAGACCAACAGACACATAAAAGTATAATTTAAAAGTATTAGAAATCAAAGAAATAAAATTAAAATGCTATATAATTGTTCATTCACAACATCATTTTGAAAAGAGAAATAATAACGTATTTTAAATTCCTCTTTCATATCCAAATGGTGGTAGTGTTTAAAAAAAGCAAAGTCTACTTTCAATGAAAGAAAAACTCCTTCATGTTAGGGATTTTAAATAGATTTTCACTGATGTGTCTGAAAGTAATTCTAACTGACATAATGAGGTTTTGGAGGAATGTACCTTTAAGTGAGTTGTAGAATTTGCTCATGCTATTCCCCAGCTCTCTGCCTTGGTTCTGGGGCAAATTCCAGCTCCCTGGCCTTTCAGTTGGCCTTTCAGTCTTTGGGAAATTAGAATGCTGGATCCTATCTGTAGTGTGTTGTGTGTGTATGTGTGTGTGTGTGTGTGTGTGTGTGTGTATTTTCAGTCTAATTCTATCTCTATCACTTCCTTCTTCACTCTTCCTCAAGCAGGAACTCACTATGTTTAAAGTTACTATTCCTTAAAGGCACACTCTCTTTGATTCTTTTTGTTTAAATAAATGTGCTAATAATGATAGATAAGTCTTACATTCTACTTTGTGTAAGACACTATTCTAAATGGGGCACATGCAATAACTCCTTTAATCAGCACAAAAACTTTATAGGGCAACACATTTGGGGTTCATGGGGTCACAAAGAGTCAGACACCACTGAGCACACAACAAAAGAAAACAAAGAAAGGAGGGGGAGGGGGGTCGGTCTCGTAGAAGTGGATCAGGACAGCCGTATTTTTGCTTGATTTTATGCTAGGCTCTCTGATGGAGTGAAATAAAAACAAAAACAGCAAGTCAGATAAGAAAAACCTTTAGCTCTCTTCCCATTCTAGAACTGTATCTGATAATGCCCCTTCTCAAACCTTACCTGAAAAGAGAAGATAACTTGATTGATTCAATCCCAAGACATTTCTTTTATAAAGAATTGAGGCTACATTCTCTGAATTTATGTTTTGCCAAACAGCTTTGCATTGGAGATCAATAAATATTTGTCAGTATATTGCAAACACATATATTCTCGTGCTCCTTGCTCTTTTTGTTTTTGTTTTTTTCCTTTATGCACTTTGATTTCTCTCAACTGAACAAAAGGGGCTGGGGTAATTAATAGGGTAATCCTAAAAACCCTGGCTGTATTTACATCAAAATACCACCAAAATTCCATCTTGTTCTTATCAAAGGATTTTCTAAAGTTATGCAACTTATTGTGAAATCTATTTCTGACCATGTTCCAACTAGCTGGATATTCTTAGGATAGGTCCCATAGGGTAGGCCCTGCCTTTCCCTTTGTATTGACCCTTGGGCCTAGTGAGTTAGCAAACAGTGAGCAATCAGGTTGAGGAAACAGAAAATGAAAGCATTTTTGGAAGGCAAATACTCAAATGAGGACCTGGAGGGGAGAGAGGCCCCAAATTGAAGAGGATTGAGGTCAAAGGCATCTCATCATTTTCCTAAAGGATGGCCCAGTAAAAGTCCTGTAATACTTGACCACTCCAAGCAAATCCAATATTTTAAAATATGTAAAACATCTTTACTGGCTTATGACATCATGTCTAAAACACAGAACTGCATCTGGCCAGGCTGCAGCCCAGATCATCTGAGTGATGATGTCTTTGCAGTTTCACATATTTTTCAAACAAGACATTCAATTAGTGCTCATTATGATGGAAAGGAAGTCTTGGCAGCTTATCTATCCTCCCTATGCTGCCTCCAAGCAGTCACAGAGATTTCTGGAAATCTCCCCTGCACAAAATCATGCAAAGACATGTGCTTGTTACTGAGCCTTTGCAGTCATACTGGATAAATATAGGGGAAGAAAATATTCTGGTCCCAAAAAGCACAAGTTACAGATGGTCCTGTCACATGGCTGTGGCCAACACATCTTTCAGGTCTCGGGAGGACATAAAGAATACTGGATAACTGGTTGATAACAGCCCAAAAGAGGTGATTCCCTCCCCTGTCATTTAACTTCCTATTAGTAGAGGATTTTAGAATTAAACAATCATGAAAATAACTACTATATACTTAAGATCTACACAGTCCTAGGCAATGTGGTATATGCTTAGTGTATCCATATAAACGTGACAGATGGTAAGGCTAGCCCCATACATTCTTGAACACTCCCTGGGGAAGAATGAAAAAAGAAACAAAACTGAACTTGTTATGGGGAAATCTGAATTTTCCATGAAATGCTCCTCATGGGATGATATTTAAAATGAAGAATTTCAGGAACATTAAATTAAAATGAATTTCAGAAAACAGACTAAACTCCTGCTGTGTAAGATTGCTTTTTGTTGCTGTTGTTTGAGCAAGTGTTCCACACAATATCCCTAAAAAGTTTCCTCCAAAGCAAATAGACACATTCATTGCCATCATTGTTGGGAAGGTCAGTCCAGTGGTAAGAAATAAATATGGAAGACAAGGATTAAAATTGGAGATGTTTCATCAAATTCCCTTGGATATCTTTGACCATTTTGTGACTCTTATGCCTCTTCTGCTTCAAATTACCCCCATTTGTGATTTCCTGTATATAGTTTCCCCCAGCTATTAGAACTGGAAGTGCCTGCAAACTTATGTGCCCCTAGAGCTGCCAGCAGCCAAACGACTAATTAAAATCGAGTATGAATGCCCAGATCCTTGCCTCAAATTGATACAAATTCTAAGGTGTAATTTACACTTCAGGGCTCCTTGTAGTGAAGGCTGATGCTGGGATTTTGCGTGTAATCTCATCCTTGCTTGACTTCCTCCCTTGCTTCTCCTTCACTGTCTTGCAAATTTCCCCTGGGAGCAATTCTATAACAAATCATTGGCACGTGACTCCTCATCTCAAGGTCTTATTTTAGAGAACATGAAAGGCAACAAGTGATATGAAGTATAAATCTCATCCAGTTTTCTTTGAAATCATAGACTTAATTTTACTGAGATTCTCAAATATGGAATTGCATATAATGGTTTCAGAATGTGTGTGGGGGTTAACCATGAAGGGACAATGAGGTAAGAAAAGTAAAAATGCCCTTGAACCCATAAAGAGGATTGAAAGAAAGGGAGAGAATTAACCCAGGGAAGATCATGTAAATCCATCATCTCCTATATAAAAGTTTAAGGACTCTATTGCATTTACTTTGCATTTTATTAGATCTCTCAATAAAACCTTGTCAAAATTTAAGTATGCTATGTCTAACAGTGGTGTCACTACCTTTAAACAAAGACCATCAGAAATATGCATGTGCATGCTAAGTTGTTTCACTCATGTCTGACCCTTTGTGACCCCATGGACTGTAGCCCACCAGGCTTCTCTGTCCATGAGATTTCCCAAGCAAGAATACTGGAGTGGATTTCCATTCCTTCTCTAGGGGATCTTCCCAATCCAAAGATCAAACTCATGTCTCCTGAACCGGCAGGTCAGTTCTTTACCTGCTAGTTAAACTGAGGACGCAGGTAGATGGGCCCCCCAGGGTAAAGCAGTTGGAAATTCATTCCCTGTGGAATGAAACTCCAAGATAAGAATAGCAGGACAATTAAGAAAAAAGGCTGGGCCCTGCCCAGACCACATATTTCTCATTTTTGAAGTCAGGAGACCTCCTCAACCACACATGCACAGAAAGGCTTCTTGGAGGTCAAAGGCAATTGATGTTAACTTATGCCAGGTTATCCACAGGCCTCTTCAATAGATTCTATCTTGGCTAAGACATGCCTGGACACACATGGGAGAAACCTTAAAAATATCAAACATGGACTGCAAACCAGTCAAATCAAAATGAATGGCCAGAAGGAAACCCAGAAGAAATGCCCCATAAAAGTAATTCAAACTGCCATGAGGGTGCAACTCAGGGATTTTCTCTCCCTTTGAGTCTGCTCGTGGGTCTATCCACACATTCAATAATCTTTTTTTCCTCTTAATAAATATCTGTTTCACTACTTTCCATTTTTGTGAGAATTATTTTCCACAAAGTCAAAGGGCCAAGGCCCATATCACTGACCACTGGTCTAGTGGCTAGGATCTGGTGCTTTCACCACTGCAGTGGGCATCAATTTGTCCTGGAGTCCAAGCCCCACTCCAAGCCATTGCAGGCTGAGGCCACTGGAGACAAAACCAAGGTGGGCTTATTACTCCTTGTGGTAGTGGGCAGGGGGAGAGGGAAAGGTACACACCATGAGAAACCATAGATTGTCTCAGGAAGAGGTATTAGACCCTATTCTAGAACCGTGCATGAGAGAACTTCCAGATGTTCAAGCTGGATTTAGAAAAGGCAGAAGAACCAGAGATCAAATTGCCAACATCCCTTGGATCATTGAAAAAGCAAGAGAACTCCAGAAAAACATCTACTTCTGCTGCATTGACTATGCCAAAGCCTTTGACTGTGTGGATCACAACAAGCTGTGGAAAATTCTTTAAGAGATGGGAATACCAGACCACCTTAAGTGCCTCCTGAGAAACCTGTATGCAGGTCAAGAAGCAACAGTTAGAACTTGGAAAAATGGACTGGTTCAAATTTGGGAAAGAAGTATATCAAGGCTGCATACTGTCACCCTGTTTATTTAACTTATATATGAATTACATCATGTGAAATGCCAGGCTGAAAAAAGAACAAGCTGGAATCAAGATTGCTGGGAGAAATATCAATAACCTCAGATATGCAGATGACACCACCCTTATGGCAGAAAGTGAAGAGGAACTAAAGAGCCTCTTGATGAAGGTAAAAGAGGAGAGTGAAAAAGCTGGCTTAAGACTCAACACTCAAAAAATGAAGACCATGGCGACCGGCCCCATCACTTCATGGCAAATAGATGGGGAAACAATGGAAACAATGACAAACTTTATTTTCTTGGGCTCCAAAATCACTTCTGATGGTGACTGCAGCCATGAAATTAAAAGACGCTTACTCCTTGGAAGAAAAGCTATGACAAACCTAGAGAGTGTATTAAAAAGCAGACACATTACTTTGCTGACAAAGGTCTGTATAGTCAAAGCTATGTTTTTTCCAGTAGTCATGTATGGATATGAGACTTGGACCATAAAGAAGGCTGAGCACTGAAGAAATAATGCTTTTGAATTGTGGTGTTGGAGAAAACTCTTGAGAGTTCCATGGACTGCAAGGAGATCAAACCAGTTAATCTTAAAGGAAATCAGTCCTGAATATTCACTGGAGGGACTAGTACTGAAACTGAAGCTCCAATACTTTGGCCACCTGTTGCAAAGAGCCAACCCATTTGAAAAGACACTGATGCTGGCAAAGATTGAAATTGTGAAAAGAAGAGGATGACAGAGGACAAGATGGTTGGATGGCATCACCAACTCAATTGATATGAGTTTGAGCAAGCTCCAGGAGATGGTGAAGAACAGGGAAGCTGCCATGCTTCAGTCCATGGGGTCACAAAGAGTCAGACACAACTGAGGGACTGAACAGAAAATTCTAGAATTTGGGGTTTGGTTGGATGATTTGGTGAAGGGTCTAAGGAAATAGGGTATCTCAGTAGTTTAGAAGCTGTCAGAATACAGGGTTATCCTATGATTGGATAATTTTTAAAAATCCTGTCTACTACAAAGACAAAACTGTTGCTGGTAAAGAAAGACAAGTTGCATTTTGGTATTGGATGTTTTGAGTGTCACAGTAACCTTGTATTTTGAGTTTATGCAAAATTAGGAAGTGGCCTTGTTTTCACTCATTTTATCGTGGTTTCTAAGTAACCTTCTCTGGGGTAGAGGCTATTTCCCAAGATTATGTTAACAGATAAATTATTTTGATGTGAAAATGGTTTTCAAATGGATTATATGATGTGCTATCATGATGTATAATGAGAAATTTCTATTTGGTCTTTGCCCCTATTTCTGGTACAGATATCCTAAAACCCTTGGAATTTCCTAAATAAAAGAGTAACAAGGCATCTTTTGTTATGTTAATGAGATGGCATTTGAACCTCACCTAATGTGGTTTCAGGGAGAAACGATCAGTTGATTAAAATTTTAGTCCCAGTTTCCCCAACTCCCACCTCCAACCTTCCGGGGAAGTAAGAGGATCTGGATATTGAGTTCAATACAGATTTCTAGGAGCTTCCAGGTTCCTGAACATGTGGAGATGTTGGTGTTTCAGGGAAAAGCCAATTCTGACTCCATGTTGGAGCTGTTTCTTTGACTTGCTTTCCATTGTTTTTGTTATTATGGTGCATCTGTGCCCTGTCATGTCTGACTCTTTCTGATTCCATGGACTGCAGTCTCCTCTATCCATGGAATTTTCCAGGCAAGAAAACTGGAGTGGGTTGATATTTTCTACTCCAGGGTGTCTTTCCAATTCAGTGATCGAACTAGTGTCTCTTGTGTCTCCAGCAGGCAGACTAACACTGAAGCACCTAGGAAGCCCTTTTATTATTATAATCATAAATAATGGCCTGCCTCAGGAAATCTTGCCCCTCTGCCTGACTTTTAAACTAAAATGCCTTTGTTCAGAACCCTGTCCACCTATAGATGGCAGGAAGTAATTAATACATCCCCCTGAGGCTTACCATTCTAGAAGTAATTTGCAAGATTAGTGGTCTTGCTTTGTTTCTTTACACTCCCCCCATCTCTGACGTATCATAGAAGCTGGTATCAAGACCTTAAAAAGATGGTTATTTTGAGACATTAGTCTGCCATTTCTCGGTCAGCTGGCTCTCCAAATAAAGTTCTTGCCTTAGCACTTTGTAACCCATTCATTGGCCTCTTGTGCTACAGGGAGAGTGAGCTTGGACTAGGTAACACTGAAAGAGTGTTGAACTTCAAGAGGACATGGACAAGCTCCACACCCCTTTCCCTTTCCATTTTACAATAAAATGGTAATCTAATAAATAAAATATCTCTCTGAGTTCTGTGTACCTCCTATAGCAAATTAATCAGATCCAAGGAGGAGATTATGGGAACCTCTGATTTACAGCCAGTGAGTCAGAAGCACATGTAACAACCTGGGCTTGACTGGCATCTGAAGTTTGGGTTAGTTATCACATTGTTATGTGGTGTAGTTATCACGTTGTTATGTGGTGTAGTTATCACATTGTTATGTGGTGCTGACTGAAATGAAACATACTATGGTTGAAGTGCATGCTAAGCCACTTTAGTCGTGTCCAACTCTTTGAGACTCCATGGACTGTAGCCTGCCAGGCTCCTCTGTCCATGGGATTTCCCAGGCAAGAATACTAGAGTGGGTTGCCTGCCCTAATCCAGAAGATCTTCCTGACCCAGAGATAAAACCCATATCTCCTGTGGTTCCAGCAATGTAGGCAGATTCTTGACCACTGAGCTATCGGGGAAGCACTATGGCTAAAATATTAGAACAACAACAAAAAGTCTTTCCTCTCAGAATCTTGATTATTTCATAAAGATAAAATTCTATAAGTAAAATTATTAAAATAATATATATATATATGTCTTTGATATATACTGCCAATTGTTCTTTGGAAAAATGTATATACACTAATGACCCCAGAAGCAACAGCATCTTACTATAAAATTACTAGTATTCAATATGGATACTTAATATACAACCATTTCTAAGACAATTAGTAAAAAGATTATACATTCTTGCTTCAGCAATGTAAACATACGATATTCTATTCATATTTTTTTTAATTAGAAAGTTTTGTCATTGACTTTTTTAGATCACTTCGTAAGAATATCAACTTTACATCATCCTTGTTTGCCACAAACTCTAAATGTTGTGATGTTTGCCATGAAGGCATTTTGTGTTTTTTTTACTGTCAAATCTATCAATCTTTCATTTACTAATAGCTTATCAAATCCTTTATTTTTTGTTAAATTAAATATAATATCCATTTTCTTTTATATCATACATAGCAAATAATATATTAATTCAAAAATCTTGACACTTTAACTACCTGACATTTTTTCCAGTTAACTATGTGCAATAATGTGCTGACTATTCTTTCATTTCCATTTCCATAGTTTGTAAGGTTTCTGAAACCCTGTTAGATCCTTATGTAAACTGTGTCTCCCCATTATTCATCCCCAAATTTCCCTGTGCATATCACCCACATGCTGACATATCTCTTTATCTTAAAATAGTCTTAGTTAATCCACAGGGCATTCCCTATGTCTTTCCCCACCCCCACCCCAGCAGTATTTTTCCCTCAAACAGATTCTATACATTTACTGGTTAAGGTCTTTCTTCCTGGGCACTTTATGATATTTTTTGTTTGTTAATGAATTACCTTCTTTCATAAACTTCTAAGAGAAAGTTATTTTTTCATTACATATGTAGTAATTTTACTGATAATCCTTTGGTAAGTTTAGTGGTTTTCAATTGATTTTCTTGGGATTTCTAGGTATGTAATAATATTTGTGAGTGCTCTTACCACAATAGGATAAAAACAAAAAGCAATACTTTTTTCTAAAGATTATAGCTCTTATTTTTTGTCATATATTATTATGTTGATCAAAAATCTAGAATAAGCTTCCTTTGTGCTTGCTCAGTCTCAACTCTGTGACTCCATAGTCTGTAGTCTACCAGGCTCCTCTGTCCTTGGATTCCAGGCAAGAATACTGGACTGGGTTGCCATTTCCTACCCCAGGGGATCTTCCCAACCCAGAGATCTAAACTTCATCTCTTGCATTTTTTTAATTTATTTATTTTAATTAGAGGCTAATTACTTTACAATATTGTATTGGTTTTGCCACGGGAGTACACGTGTTCCCAATCCTGAACCCCCCTCCCACCTCCCTCCCCATACCATCCCTCTGGGTCATCCCAATGCACCAGCCCCAATGCCTTTCTTATACTGACAAGCAGATTCTTGACCAACTGCACCACCTGGGAAGCCCTGAATAAACTTAAAAGTATCAAAATTAATAAGGAACATACTTTATTTTAAATTAAATGTGACTACCTCTAATCTTCACTATTTCAACTGAGGTTTTAAAAGTTTGGTGTGAAAAATAAAACAGAGCAAATCCTAAAGGAAAGGAGAAATATTTCAACATGCTTCATATTCTCTGCTCCAGTCACTGGTATACATTTGACTGGTTTCCAAAAGGAGGACATGTTTGATAACAGACACTCTGCATAAAGACTCTGCTTTTGTTCTGTTAATCTGCCTTCCTGATTTTCATGCTTAAGTATGTCTAAGAATTACTGTTCTGGCCATAGTCAAATGTACAATAAACCTTACATGAACAATTTAAGAACTATTCAGAATTAATGATGACTGAGATGATTTGCACTTTTTATACTTTTATAACATAGTACAGCTCTTTTAAAATATAAATGAATGTCTCTAAACTTATATTCTTTCATACTGCTTCACACTGCTTTGCATTGATATTTACTGTTATTAAATGATTATTTACCATCCTACCGGGTTCTAAATTCTATTAAGACAGGATTCATGCTTTTATTTATCCACTGCCGTACCTATACTAGTGTTCTATTGCTGGTATAACACATTAACACACAGGTAGTGGCACAAAATGACACAAATAGGTTATATTACAAGTCTTTAGGTCAGATGTCTGATACTGGCCACATGGTACTAAAATTAAGATGTCAGTAAGAACTGTGTTCCCTGGTGGCTCAAATAGTAAAGATTCTGCCTGTAATGCAGGAGGCCCAGTTTCAATCCTTGGGTCAAGAAGATCCCCTGGAGAAGGGCATGGCAACCCACTCCAGGATTCTTTGTTGGAGAATTCCATGAACAGAGTAGCCTGGTGGGCTATAGTCCCTAGGGTTGCAAAGAGACTGACACGAGAAAGTGAATAACACTCACACTTTCAGTGAAAAACTGATTTCCTTATCTTTTCGACCTTCAAAAGAACTTGTAGGTCAAGAAGCAACAGGTAGAACCAGACATGGGACAATGGACTGGTTCCAAATTGGGAAAGGAGTACGTGAAGGCTATATATTGTCATCCTGCTTGTTTATCTTATATAGAGTCTGGATGAGGCACAAGCTCAAATCAAGATTGCTGGAAGAAGCATCAATAACCTCAGATATACAGATGACACCACCCTTATGGCAAAAAATAAAGAACTAAGGATCATCTTCATGAAAGTGAAAAAGGAGAGTGAAAAAGTTGGCTTAAAGCTCAATATTCAGAAAACTAAGATCATGGCATCCGGTCCCATCACTTCATGGCAAATAGAAGCGGAAACAGTGGAAAGAGTGGCAGACTTTATTTTTGGGTGCTCCAAAGTAACTGCAGGTGGTGACTGCAGCCATGAAATAAGAGAGATGCTTACTCCTTGGAAGGAAACTTATGACCAACTTAGATAGCCTATTTAAAAGCAGAGACATTACTTTGCCAACAAAGGTCCGTCTAGTCAAGGCCATGGTTTTCCAGTGGTCATATATGGATGTAAGAGTTGTGCTGTGAAGAAAGCTGAGTGCCGAAGAATTGATGCTTTTAAACTGCAGTGTTGGAGAAGACTCTTAAGAGTCCCTTGGACTGTAAGGAGATCCAACCAGTCCATTGTAAAGGAAATCAGTCCTGGGTGTTCATTGGAAGGACTGATGTTGAAGCTGAAACTCCAATACTTTGGCCACCTCATGCGAAGAGTTGACTCATTGGGAAAAAACCCTGATGCTGGGAGGGATTGGGGGCAGGAGAAGAAGGGGACGACAGAGGATGAGATGGTTGGATGGTATCACCGACTCGATGGACGTGAGTTTGAGTGAACTCCAGGAGTTGGTGATGGACAGGGAGTCCTGGCGTGCTGCGATTCACAGGGTCGCAAAGAGTCGGACACAACTGAGCTACTGAACTGAACTGAAATATCTGTTGTATAAACAAATAAATTAATGAATGAAAGCTACAGAGCAGATATGTTCTTTAAATAATCAGAAAGTTTTCCAGTATTTCTAATTCTTTAAAGTTTTTAAACAACAATGGCATTTTTTGTAATGTCCATATGTTTATTACATGGTATTAAACATTTTGTTCAGGAAAAAACACTGATATATACATAATCCCCAAACTTCAATCTCTGTCTAAACTAAACATCAAGAACTAGTAATACAGTGGCTTCCCTGGTGGCTCAGTGGTAAAGAATCTGTGTTCAGTGCGGGAGACCTGGGTTCAATCCCTGGGTGGGGGAGATCCCCCGAAGAAGGGAATGGCAATCCATTTCAGTATTCTTGCCTGGAGAATTTCATGGACAGTGGAGCTTGAAGAGCTGGAGTCCATGGGATCACAAAGAGTCAGACAAGACTGAGGGACTAACACTTTCAGTTATACAGTAATCAAACCAAAAAAAAAAAATATATATATATATATATATGGTCAGAAATTTACAAACAAATTCACTATTAATAACTCCAAAAATCTGGTAAGCAATATACTTAGGTATACAACATTTTGAATTAAGTGACATATTATCTTTTCTTTCCTTAGAATATTTAGACTGCAATGGAAAACAAAGCCTTATCCAATTGTACCCTTTTATAGGTGGGGAATATATTCCAAGACCCCCATGGATGCCTGAAATCCTGGATACTACCAAACTTTATATATACTAAATAACTATGGTTTTTGAAAGCCATTTCAAAAGTCATTGTTATATTAAAGAAAAATACATTTTAAGTATCTAACCATATTATATATATATATATTTTTTTTTTTTTCCTTATGGAGTCTAATAATGAGCTAATAGATTGACTACAAAGCCATGCACAGCCTTAATTACTCACAGTCTGATAAGTCTGGTTGGTCATTTCTTAACTATATTGTGCATTGATGAGACAAGTTATATAGAATTTTAGTGTCAGAGTCCATTCACTTAACATAAAAATGATATGTGATAAATTTCTATTACTTGCCTCATACTGGGATAAATTATAAGTATTTACTGACACTGTGCTGGGGCTTCCCAGGTGGTTCAGTGGTAAAGAATCTTCCTGAAGTGCAGGAGATGCAGGTTTGATTCCTGGGTTTGAAAAGTCCCCTGGAGGAAGGCATGGCAACCCATTCCAGTATTCTTGCCTGGAGAATCACATGGACAGAGGAGCCTGGCAAACTGTGGCCCATGCTGTCTCAAAGAGTCAGACATGTAAGCATGCACTTTCCTGAAATGTTCAATTTATGTAAAATCTGTTAATCAATCCTCAAAACAATTTTATTTAGTATAAGTTTTGTGTGTTCATTTTATAAATAAGTTAAGTTAATTATAGAGAGGGTATTTGCATATTTACCTCTCATAATTGTAGACGCAAACTACCAGCTCTGGTTTTTTTGGTTCAGTTCAGTTCACTTCAGTCACTTAGTCATGCCCGACTCTTTGCAGCCCCACAGACTGTAGCACACCAGTCCTCCCTGCCCATCACCAACTCATGGAATTTACCCAAACTCGTGTCCATCAAGTCAGTGATGCCATCCAACCATCTCATGCTCTGTCATCTTCTTCTCCTCCTGCCTTCAACCTTTTCCAGCATCAGGGTTTTTTCCCATGAGTCAGTTCTTCACATCAGGTGGCCAAGTACTGGAGTTTCAGCTTTAGCATCAGTCCTTCCAATGAATATTCAGGACTGATTTCCTTTAGGATGGACTGGTTGAATCTCCTTGCAGTCCAAGGGACTCTCAAGACTCTTTTCCAACACCACAGTTCAAAGGCCTCAATTCTTCAGTGCTCAGCTTTCTTAATAGTCCAATCCTCACAGCCATGCAAGACTACTGGAAAAACCATAGTTTGACTAGACAGATCTTTGTTGGCCAAGTAATGTCTCTGCTTTTTAATATGCTGTCTAGGTTGATCATAACTTTTCTTCCAAGGAGCAAGCATCTTTTAATTTCATGGCTGCAGTTACCATCTGAAGTAATTTTGGAGCCCAAGAAAATAAAGTCTGCCACTATTTCCATTGTTTCCCCCTCTATTTGCCATGAAGTGATGGAACCAAATGCCATGATGTTCGTTTTCTGAATGTTGAGTTTTAGCCAACATTTTCACTCTCTTCTTTCACTTTCATCAAGAAGCTCTTTAGTTCCTCTTCACTTTCTGCCATAAGGGTGATATCATCTGCATATCTGAGGTTATTGTTATTTTTCCCGGCAATCTTGATTCCAGCTTGTGCTTCTTCCAGACCAGCATTGCTCATGATGTAGTATTCTGCATACAAGTTAAATAACCTGTGTGACAATATACAGCCTTGACGTACTCCTTTCCCAATTTGGAACCAGTCTGTTGTTCCATGTCCAGTTCTAACTGTTGCTTCCTGACCTGCATACAGATTTCTCAAGAGGCAGGTCAGGTGGTCTGGTATTTCCATCTCTTAAAGAATTTTCCACAGTTAGTTATGATCCACAGTATCATGATCCAAACTATTAACCACAATATTCCATCAACTGGTTCATTTTCCATGATGTTCTTTGTTCTGGAATAGGCTAGATAACAACATTTCTAGAAAAGTTGAAAATGTGTATCTTTAAAGACTGGATTTATAGGTCTTTCTGAGACCAAATTCTATTATAACTTTTTCATTGACCTTTGTTTTTTCCTGAGTCAACTTGGACTCCTCTCATAGCCTCCTGTTTATTGATTCATTATATCATTCAACAAATTTTAGCAGTTACTTTTTGCCAATAAATCTGTTAGATGGTATATTGTAACTCTCTTTCTGGAGCTATGTCCTACTGTGTAAGTATATGGGGCTTTCCAAGTGGTGCAGTGGTAAACAATTTGCCTGCCAATGCAGAAGTCTCAAGAGTTGTGAGTTTAATCCATGGGTCAAGAAGATCCCCTGGCCTAGGAAATGGCAACCCATTCCAGTATTCTTGCCTGGAAAATTCCATGGATAGAGAAGCCTGGCTGGCCACAGTCCATGGGGTCACAAAGAGTCAGACATGACTGACTATGTAGAGAGAGAAAAAGAATATGGATAAAAGCCCATTTTTTCTATCCTCTAGAGACTGTCAATGGTTTTCTGTATTTTCTTTTAGTTGAGGAAATAAATTAAGTATATTATCTTGCTCTCCATCTTAGTCATCTATGGATAAAAAACTCCATTCACCTCTTTTGTAATTGTTTTTCTTTGTTGGAATTCCTATTTATTCACTTTCAAATGAGCAAAAACTTATCTAAATTCCCTTTTTACCAGGAGATGAGAAGTGTACATTTTTCTTAGTCTTACTCTCTGCCAATTCAGGGTTAGGTCATAATATACCCTCACCTGTAATGTAAATGTGGCCTGTGAAAATATAACCAACTTCAGTAAACCTTCCACCAGTTTAGATATTAAAAGACCTTTTCATAGAACTCATCACTACATACACGGTTTCAAACATACGTCACAATTTTTTCTCTAATATCAGACTTTAAGAAGGTGTTTTACGGAATTATGTTGTCCTCTTCATAGACAGAGAAGTAAAGAATAACACTATTTAACTTTGCTCTTATCAGAGTTTGGATAATAGAGCTGAGCCTTGCCTATCATCAGTTTTTCTTTTCCTTTTAATTCTCACTGAGTGACTAATAAAGCCAGTCACAGTGAAGTGCTTGGCTGTTAGTCTTAGATGGCAACTATTGATATAGCCAGTTCAGTCAATCCAGGATGTGTATTGGAAAGGTGAACATCATTAAACACAGTTCCTAATGGATTTGGTTCATCTTAAACTATCAATATTGGTATAGTATTGAAGAACCACAAGTCAGTCAGAGTAATAAAGCAGCATTGTAATAAACATCATGCAACATATTTCTCTCAGAAATAAACCACGTGTCAGAATATAAATACTATATATAAAAATGTCTAAGTTGCTTTGGCCAAATGATGGGACAGTCTACTTCTATAAGTAAATGTGCTATCATGCTGGCTTTGAATGCCCATCCCAAAATTTTAGAAATGAATAGTCAAAGGGACTAGATTATTATGGTAACTCTGAAATCCAACAGCAGGGAAATCATTTTAAAAAAATTATAAGAAAGGCACAAGCACCAAGAAAAGTAATTACATACCACTCAAACCATCATATCCTGGATCATTATAACCAAACCGGAGAAATTGGAAGGGAAATCTAATTGATTTTATATGGAACGCTCATTTGTGACTGAAATGAACAGTGACTGAATTATTTTTCAGAAGTAGAAGGTTCTAACTACTTAGTCACTTCTGAAGTCCTAAAATACCCACCTGCCATAAACATACCAATTCAGTTCAGTTCAGTCACTCAGTTGTGTCCGACTCTTTGCAACCCCATGAATCACAGCACGCCAGGCCTCCCTGTCCATCACCAACTCCCAGAGTTCATTCAAACTCATGTCCATTGAGTTGGTAATGCATTCCAGCCATCTCATCCTTTGTCATCCCCTTTTCCTCCTGCTCCCAATCCCTCCCAGCATAAGGGTCTTTTCCAATGAGTCAACTCTTCACATGAGGTGGCCAAAGTATTGGAGCTTCAGCTTCAGCATCAGTCTTTCCAATGAACACCCAGGACTGATCTCCTTTAGGATGGACTGGTTGGATCTCCTTGCAGTCCAAGGGACTCTCAAGTCTTCTCCAACACCACAGTTCAAAAGCATCAATTCTTCGGCGCTCAGCTTTCTTCACGGTCCAACTCTCACATCCATACATGACCACTGGAAAAACCATAGCCTTGACTAGAGGGACCTTTGTTGGCAAATTAATATCTCTGCTTTTCAATATGCTATCTAGGTTGGTCATAACTTTCCTTCCAAGGAGTAAGTGTCTTTTAATTTCATGGCTGCAATCACCATCTGCAGTGATTTTGGAGCCCAAAAAAATAAAGTCTGCCACTGTTTCCACTGTTTCCCCATCTATTTCCCATGAAGTTACCAACATCCCTTCAAATAAATTATGGCAAAATACTATTACAAAATTGATTTTGCACAGTAATAGTACAGGACAAAGAATAATACAACATATGCACATACCTTACTGGATGTCTAGAGCATCAGTTCCCTCCTTTGTAAAAGGAGAATAAATGCATGTGTGCTCAGTCATGTCCCAATCTTTGCAATCCCATGGACTGTAATCTGCCAGGCTCCTCTATCTATGGGGTTTCCCAAGAAAGAATATTGGACTTGGTTGCCATTTACTTCCTCAGGCGATCTTCCCAACCCAGGGATCAAACCCTTGCCTCCTGTATCTCCTGCACTGGCAGGCAGATTCTTTACCACCGAGCCACCTGGAAAGACCTTGTAAAAGGAGGAGCGATGCCCATTCAACAAAAATGTTATTCAGCTAAAATGAAATGATGCAGGTAAAAGCTAAGCATAAATTCGAGCCCATTGGAGATGCTCAGGAAATGTTAATCTAATAGTAAGTTATCCGAAAAAAGAAACTCTTAAGAGAGTAAAACACAAGCCACAGACTGGTAAAAAAAAAAAATATTTGCAAAACAAATATTGAACTAGAAGATAACTGAGGAATGCAGCCAAAGAAACCATTAGATACATGATGAGCAAGGCTTAAACAGGCATGGCATTACTGGGGATAGATGTCAGACTGTAGATATAAATCCTTTAAGTCCAAGGGCTCAATACATCTTTGCTTTTCCCACAGTGACCAATAAAGTGTTATGACATTGTTAGTATGTGTTTAATATGGACTGATTGATTTCATAAAATACAACTATGCATCCTAGTAAATAAAGCCACCTTTATTGATAACTACCGTGAACCACTATTTTTTTCTTAAATTAAGGTGAATATATTTAAGATACATTACAACACTTAAGTGAAATTCTCAGGTGGCCCTATGGTAAAGAACCTAGCTGCCAATGCAGGAGACATAAAAGAGGTGGTTTCAGTCACTGGGTCAAGAAGATCCTCTGATGGAGGGTATGGCTACCCACTCCAGTATTCTTGCCTGGAGAATCCCATGGACAGAAAAGTCTGCTGAGCTATAGTCCATAAGGTTACAAAGAGTTGGACATGACTGAAGTGACTTAGCACACACCTAGGGAACTAAATTTTTTTTTTTTTTTTTTGGTATGTTACAGATCACATACTGGACAGCTGAAAAGTAATGTATTTTGTAACGAGGAACCAGTGTTCCACTCTACAATACTTGCATTTCAAAAAGTATCCAGAAAACAGAGTTGTTGTATGAGAAAGAAAAATATCCCTGTGAAAATTCTCAAGTCTGTTGCTTACTAAAGTCTGAAGTGTTAAAATGAGGCTCTACTCTCACAGGAAATAAATAAAGCAGTGTTCCTGTTCCTGGTCTATATTACTACTGTGAGTTTGAGAAACAAATCATCTACAAACAAATGGCTTTCTTAAAGTTAAAGGACAGTTTATCAGGGAGATAGGGCAAGAGAAAATGCAAAGAAGTCTTTAAGGGCAACTTTCTCTCTCTCTTTCTCTCTCATCCTGCCACTGCTTTTCTAAAGGTCTGAGAAATAAGGCTGGAGGTTTGGAGATTAAAGCATACTGTGTTTGACATACCTTGTTAATTTTTTTTTAAAGCATCTTATAGCCATTTTTGTGTTCTGAGAAATCCAAATATCTGGTCCCAGTTTTTACTCATATGTACATTTTTACAACTTATGTTGTTATTTAGAACTAAGAAAATATTTCCTAAAGTTTTAAGCTATATAAGATATTCTTAAAACAACAGAAGATCATGGTGGGTAAATACATGGCTTTGAAGTCAAAAAAGCAGTCTCATTTTTGTGTTCATGGGTGCTCGGTCACTTCTCCAGGACATCTTCACAACCCAAGGATAACCTACGTCACCTGCATTGCGGGCACATTCTTTACCGCTAAGCTACCAGGGAGGCCCTGGACTCACTATTAGAGAGTCTGGGACAGAATAACGGTCTCTTAAAGAAATCCAGACAATTATCCCTGGAATCTGTGATAAATATGTTACTCTGCATGGCTAAAGGGACACCAAGACATGATCTAAACCAAGGATCTTGAAATTAATGAAATTAAAAGATGCCTGCTCCTTGGAAGGAAAGCTATGACAAACCTATAGCATATTCAAAAAAAAGAGACATCACTTAGTCAGCAAAAGTCTGTACAGTCAAAGTTACGGTTTTTCCAGTAGTCATGTAAGGATGTGAGAATTGGACCATAAAGAAGGCTGAGCACTGAAGAACCAATGCTTTTGAACTGTAGTGTTGAAGAAGATTCTTCAGAGTGACTTGGGCAGCAAGGAGATACAACCAGTCCTATATGAAACGAGTCGTCAGTCCAGGTTTGATGCACGATACTGGATGCTTGGGGGTGGTGCACTGGGACAACCCAGAGGGATGGTACGGGGAGGGAGGAGGGAGGAGAGTTCAGGATGGGGAACACATGTATACCTGTGGTGGATTCATGTTGATATATGGCAAAACCAATACAATATTGTAAAGTTAAAAAATAAAATTAAAAATTAAAAAAAAAAAAACTCTGAATATTCATTGGAAGGACTGATGTCCAAGTAAAGCTCCAATACTTTAGCTACCTGATAGCAGAAAGAGAAGAGGATGGTACCACCCTTATGGCAGAAAGTGAAGAGGAACTAAAAAGCCTCTTGATGAAAATGAAAGGACAGTGAAAAAGTTGGCTTAAAAATCAACGTTCAGAAAACTAAGATCATGGTACCTTGTCCCACCACTTCATGGCAAATAGATGGGGAAACAATGGAAACAGTGACAGACTTTATTTGGGGGGGGGGGGGGCTCCAAAAATCACTGCAGATAGTGACTGCGGCCATGAAATTAAAAGACACTTGCTCCTTGGAAGAAAAGCTATGACCAACCTAGATAGCATATTAAAAAGCAGAGACATTATTTTGCCAACAAAGGTCCATCTAGTCAAAGCTACTGGTTTTTCCAGTAGTCATGTATGGATGATGAGATTTGGATAATAAAGAAAGCTGAGTGCTATAGAATTGATGCTTTTGAACTGTGGTGTTGGAGAAGACTCTTGAGAGTCAGTCCCTTGGACTGCAAGGAGATAAAACCAGTAAATCCTAAGGGAAATCAGTCATGAATATTCATTGGAAGGACTGATGCTGAAGCTTAACTCCAATACTTTGGCCACTTGATGTGAAGAACTGACTCATTTGAAAAGACCCTGATGCTAGGAAAGATTGAAGGCGGGAGAAGGGGATGACAGAAGATGAGATGGTTGGATGGCATCACCGACTCAATGGACATGAGTTTGAGCAAGCTCCAGGAGTTGGTAATGGACAGGGAAGCCTGGAGTGCTGCTGTCCATGGGGTCACAAAGAGTTGGACACGACTGAGCAACAGAACTAAACTGAACTGAACTGATGTCAAGAGCCAACTCATTGGAAAAGATCCTGATTCTGGGAAAGATTGAAAGCAGGAGGAGAAGGGAATATGGAGGATGAGATGATTGGATGGCATCACTGACTCAATGGACATGAGTTTGAGCAAACTCCAAGAGACAGTGAAAGACAGAAGCCTGGTGTGCTGCAGTCTATGGTGTTGAAAAGAGTCAGACTTAGGCAACTTAGACAACTTAGTGACTGAACAACAACAACAGTAACAGGGCATATCTCAGATAGTTATGCAAGTGAAATTACAAAGTATATAATACACTTCATATAATGTTCAACATATAGTAAAACATTAATTAATATTAATATAAATGTTACTTCATGGAATCAACATTAAAAAGCATAGTTAAAACATCCTCAGTAGTCAATAAAGTCTGGGAATTACTGATAAGTTCATTATTGCAGGACTTTTCAGAGCACTTAATACATACACATGAATTTTGAATCTCCAAGAGGACATATGCTCTGCAGTGTTGCCCAAAAGTTTTGACTAGAAAATCTAGATATTCAAAGAATAATTTTGTATCCTTTGTAGCATGCTTCAGGAAAATAATGGGCTAAATTTTGAGAAAATATAAAAAAGACAAACATATTCTGGAAGGGACAATATATTGAGGTGCTATTTATTATTAATGTTGTTAGTATAAGAATATAAAACTTTAATAAATTATAAGTAGTAAAACTATATAAGTAATATTTATAATCTACATTGATAGAAGAGCTTTTCTGGAATTTCCTTTAAAGGGCTGATAGTGGTGATTATTAAAACATTAATCATTAAACTAAGTAAAGAAAGTTTTCCTGCAAGACATCATGAGTCAGGGGAGTCTAGAGATTACCGTGTGTTCAATTCAGAAATGAATATAGAAAGAAGATTTTATCTCCAAGATTATCTAAGACTCAAGGATTCAGATGATAGCCCACTGTCCAAAATGTTCTCTCTCAAAGTACGTTGATGATATAACGTATACACAGGTTTGGAAGAAGCCAAAAAAAGATTTTGGGTGCTTCATTAGCAAAAGGCAGTATTTTAGATCCATACACTAAACATTCTTTTCAATTTTCAGACTTTTTCAGTTCTTGTTTTTTTGTTTGTTTGTTTTGTTTCCCGGTAAATGCTTTAGATAATGGGCTATTGTTAGCTTTGGGGATCATGTCAATGAAAATGGCCAACATTTTAACTAGCAACAAAATGCACACGGTCCTTGCGATGTTTTATGTGTAAACTTGACTGGACTACAGGTGTATTCAGACGTTTGGTCAAACATTATTCCAGCTGTATTTTGCGGGGGGTGGGGGTGGGGGTGGGGGGTGGGGGGTGGGGGGGTTGTTTCTGAAATACATTAGCATTTGAATGAGTAGACTGAGTAAAGCACATTATTCTCCATAATGTGAGTGGGCCTCATTCAATCAACTGATCTAAAATGTGTATAGAACTATTGTGGATACAAGAAGAACATCTTTTTAATCTTCTATGTCTTACATGGTAAAGAATCTGCTGGCAGTGTGGGAGACCTGGGTTCAATCCTTGGGTTGGAAAGATCCCCTGAAGACACAAATACTATAGAACAAATTTTGAATTAAAAGGAATTCCTCCACCTCATTATTTGAGCTGGGACATCAGTATTCTGTTGTTCTCAGACTCAAGGTGAAACAAGCTCCTCTTGAGTCATAAGCCTGCCAACCTTCAGATTAGATCTATCTATTTTAGATAGATAGATGTGTATACATGTAGGCTAAATAGTATCTGACTCTTTGGGACCCCATGGACTGTAGCCCACCAGGCTCCTCTGTCCATGGGATTCTCCAGACAAGAATACTGGAGCGGGTAACCTTTCCCTTCTCCAGAAGATGTTTCCGATCCAGCAATCAATCACAGGTCTGCGGCAATGCAGGCAGATTCTTTACTGTCTAAGCCACCAGGTGGCGCTAGTAGTAGTGAACCTGCTTGCCAATACAGGAGACAACAGATGCAGGTTAGAAGCCTCAGTAGGGAAGATCGCCTGGAGAAGGGAATGGGAACCAACCCTCTTCAGTATTCTTGCCTGGAGAATCCCATGGACAGAGGAGCCTGGTGGGTTGCAGTCCATAGGGTGGCAAAGAGTTGGACACGACTGAAGCAACTTAGCATAGTTAGAAAGATAAATAGGCAGATAGATAACTTCTGAAGAGATAATGTCTGTGAACTTTCCAGAATAGATGCATTGGCAGTGGGGATTAAATGAATGAAGGAAAGTTTATGGTGGTCCCTCAGCTATTAAGTAGCAATATTCTAAAGAGAATAACAGAAATGCATCAACTATGTAAATGGAATTGCTGAAGATGATTTAGAGATTCAGAGTCTGAGTCATTTGAAAAATGAGGACTGCGATAAATGAAACATTGAAATCAGGAGAGGAAACAGGGTTAAGCTCTGATTGATTTCTTTTTTAATTTTTCAGTGGGATACAAGGAGAGGAGGAGAGGAAAGGACAAACAACTCTTTCAACTTTGTACATAGTGAGTCTGAGTTATATCAAGCAGTTAACATTTGTTGATAATAACAGGGGGCATGAGGCAAAAAAAAAAAAACAAATTTAGGCCAGGTAAAAAATGTATTACAGCATTCTTGACAGGTAATATATGTAATATTTACATATTTTTTATGAAAGTGAAAGTGTTAATCGCTCAGTCGTGTCCGATTGTTTGTGACCCCATGGACAGCAGGCCACCAGAATCCTCTGTCCATGGAATTCTCCAGGCAAGAATACTAGAGTGGGTTTTCATTCCCTTCTCCAGGGGATCTTCCCAACCCAGGGATCAAACCTGGGTCTCCTGCATTGCAGGCAGATTCTTTATGGTCTGAGCCACCAGGGCTGCTGCTAAGTCACTTCAGTTATGTCCAACTCTGTGCGACCCCATAGACGACAGCCCACCAGGCTCCTCCATCCCTGGGATTCTCCAGGCAAGAACACTGGAGTGGGTTGCCATTTCCTTCTCCAATGCATGAAAATGAAAAGTGAAAGTGAAGTCGCTCAGTGATATCCGACTCTTAGCGACCCCATGGACTGCAGCCTACCAGGCTCCTCCATCCATGGGATTTTCCAGGCAAGAGTACTGGAGTGGGGTGCCATTGCCTTCTCCAGGCCCGTGTATTTTTATACTCACACATAAATACAGCCAAGGACACACAACAGGGGTTATCTGTTGTTATGCTTTGTGTACTCCCACAGTCTGGAACATTCTGTCTTGGACATAGACTTCTCTCAGTAAGCGATATTTTGCTGATCTAAAATGTGTATAGAACTATTGTGGATACAAGAATACCTTCTATACTTGTCTCACATGTTAAAGAATCTGCCTGCAGTGTGGGAGACTGGGTTCAGCCCTTGGGTTGGGAAGATCCCCTGGAGAAGGGAATGGCAACCCACTCTAGTATTCTTGCTTGGAGAATTCCATGGACAGAGGAGCCTGGCAGGAGCCCTACAGTCCATAGGGTTGCAAAGAGTGGAAGACACACAAACATACTTGTCTCAGAATCATTCCACTGAATTATTTTCTCTCTTCTTTTCTCTTATCTCTTTGTCAGACTGTATTTTTTAAAATATTATATTCTCAGATAAAACCACTATTTAAGACACAAGATCACATCTCATATTATTACTTTAAAGTGCATCTCAGAATTAGGTGTTAGGATGTGATTTAGTATCTCCATATGGACTTTTATTAAGAAAATTAAATTTAATGCTTGGACAATATGACTTTTAACTGGATTGAAAATTGGCTGCTAAATTTTCAGCAGAGAAATAAAAACCTTTATAAAAGCTGTTACCACAGGTCTACTGGATCTCAGAAAAATGACATGGTACAAGCTATGATTACAGAGACATTCCAAACACAACAGTTAGTTATCCAGAAAGGAAATAGACTAAGATTTGGTACAAATTTAGCTGCAATATTAAAACATAGTCAAAAAATCATTCAAACCAATGAAGATAAAAAGTTAGCTAATGTTCAACTTACCCAGATAAGAAAACTATGAGCAAGCCTACAGCCTTTTAATTGATTCCTACATACTTTTCTTTTTCCTAATTTTAAGTAAAAGTACTTAATTAATCCTGATGCCATGTGATGTCCATTTTTGTGAACACCATTTATTAGCTTGAAGGAATATCTTTCTAGTCCTGGTATGTTGTGTGTGCTTATCTTAATAATGTTGGATGCTTTTCAAATGTTTTTTTTTTTTTTGCTATACTTATTGAAATGATCATGTTTTTTCCTTTACTCTTTTAATATAGTGTATCACTTCCCTAGTGTTATTACAATAAATATTTACAAACATGGAATTGGCTTTGGATTTGGGTAATGGGAGAAAGCTAGAAGAATTTTGAGAAATATGATAGAAATACAGCTACATTGACAATAGAAATATGGATGTGAAAGACTTTGCCCATGAGAGCTCAAAAAGAAGTAAAGGGCTCAGCAGGTATAATGTGTATCATCTTACAGTAGGGGTTGCCAAGTGGGCTACGCAGGAGGAGGTAAGTGGTGGGTGAGCGAGCAAAACCTCATCTGTATTTACAACCACTCCCTATTACTCGCATAACCACCTGAGCTCCACATCCTATGAGATCAGTGGTTGCATTAGGTTCTCATAGGAGCATGAACTCTGCTATGCTTGAATCACCCTGAAACTATTCCCCTCTCTGGTCTGCAGAAAAATTGTTTTCCATGAAACCAGTCTCTTCTGTGGAAAGGTTGGGGACCACCACTCTCTTAAAGTACATTTAATGTGTTAGTCACTCAGTCGTGATGATTCTTTGTGAGGTCATGGACTGTAGTCCACTAGGCTCCTTTTTCTAGGGAATTATTCAGGCAAGAATCCTGGATCCATTTTTCCAGGGGATCTTCCCAACCTAGGGATCAAACCCAAGTCCCCCACACTGCAGGCAGATTCTTTACCATCTGCACCACCAGGGAATTCCAAGAGTATATTTAAATTATCATAAACTGTTGGTAAAAATATGGACGTTAAACAAGTTGCTGGTAAGGACGCAGAAGGAAATGAGGAATATATTATTGGAAACTAGAGGAAAGAAGATCTTTATTATATAGAGGAAGAAAATCTAGCTAAATTGTGTTGTATAACATAATAAATAAATTTGGATTATAGCTAAGGAAGTTCTCCAGCAAACTGGTGAAGGTATGGCCTGGTTTCCTCTTGCATCTTAGAGTAAAATGTAACCAGTAAGAGGTAAATTGAGGGAATAACTTTTAAGTAAAATGAACCAAGACTTTATGAACTGAGAAATTCTCAACCTGTTTGGATAGCAAAAGATGCTACAATTAGGATGTGGAAATGTTTATCATCAAGAATGCATGTTCTTGAGAAAAAGAAGTGCCTGGACAACCTTTTCTTAGTTCCTTAGAAGAACCAAAAGTTCAGACTATTCATCTCAACAGAGGCCAAGAATAGAGATAACATGATTCAGGGGAGATTTGTGAAAGAGACTTTGTTTTAACTGAGTGAATCCTTGTGGGGTGCATGGAAGATCCACAGATGGAACATTTGAGAATATTCTACCAGCAGAAATACTGTAAGCTTCAAATAAAAGGGACAGAAGGAGGAAGAAATAAAAAAGGACTATCAGACACCTCAAATTCTACAAGTATGAAACAGACTGATAGGATTACTCAGAGGCCAGCAGGCACTGTCCTTCCTGAAAAATAAGAATGACTCAGAGTATAGAACTTTGAGTCACAGATTGTTTCCATGCATTATAACCTAATGGGATTTACTGTGTGTGTGTGTGTGTTCAGTTGTGTCCAACTCTTTGTGACCCCATGGACTGTACCCTGCCAGGCTCCTTTGTCCATGGAATTTTCCAGGCTAGAATGCTGGAGCGGGCTGCCATTTCCTACTCCAGTGGATCTTCCCTGTCCAGCCACTACATCTCTTGTGCCTTGTACATTGGCTGCCTGGCTTTTTTTTTTTTTTTTTTTTTCTTTTTACTACTGCACCACCTGGAAATTCAATGGAATTTATCATACTTGATTTCAAAATTGCTTTAGAATCAGTGACAAATTTCTTACTTCTATTTTTAACCTTGGAATATAAATGTCATAACTGTTATCTATGCCTGTCCTACCACTATATTCTGGCAGAAGATAACTTCTTGTCTTATTTAACAGGTTCACAGATGGAGAGGAATCTTGCCTTGGACTGGATCATATAGAGAATGTGACCCTTATCTGGTTATTTAGAAAGAAAGATTTTGAACTTTGGAGTTCATGATATTTGAATAATAGAATTTTGAACTTTGAGTGAGTGTTGTAATGATTTGAGACCTTTGGGAATGAGGTGAATGTAGTTTCAATAACAGATAAGTGTAAATCTTTGACATTCAGCAGGTATACTATAATTAAGAGAATAAGGGTCATTAAAATACATCCAGGGGGCTTCCCTAGTAGCTCAGTGATAAAGAATCCGCCTGCCAATGCAGGAGATGTGGGTTATATCCTTGGGTTATAGGGAGATCCCCTGGAGAAGTAAATGGCAACCCACTCCAGTATTCTTGCCTGGGAAATGCCAAGGACAGAGGAGCCTGATGGGCTATAGTTCATGGGGTCACAAAGACTCAGACATGAGTTAGCAACTAAAAACAGCAACAGCAAATATGTTCAGACCTGTGAATATGTTATCTTACATGGTAAAAATAACTTTGCAGATGTTATTAAGTTAAAGATATTATGGTGAGAAAGTTATCCTAGATTTTCTAGGCAACTCCAATGCAATCACAGGGGTCCTTATGATAAAGAAGCAAGAATATCAAAGACAGCAAGTGATGTGACAATGGACACAAAGAATAAAACGCAGTGTGATCTGAGTCCATGAGCCAAGGAATGAATACAGCCTCTAGAAACTTGCCTTTTCCAGGAAAGAAAATATATATATATATATTCCCTAGAACCTCCATAAGGAAACACTTTGACATTAGCCCCATGTAATACTGATTATGGACTCCTGACCTCCAGAACTACCTCCAGGATCTGTGGTAATTTGTTACAGCAGCAATAGGAAACCAGTATACATGATGTGCTACATTGACAAAACGCGGTTCACAATTTGAATGAGGAGGAGGGAATGGCAAACCACTCCAGTATTCTTGCTGCAAGAACCCCAAGAATAGTATGAAAGGGCAGAAAGATATAATACTGGAAGATGAACCCAACAGGTCAGAAGGTGTCCAATATGCTGCTGGGAAAGAAGAGATGGCAATTACTAACAGCTCCAAAAAGAATGAAGCTGCTGGTCCAAAGATGAAATGATGCCCAGTTGTGGATATATCTGGTAGTGAAAGTAAAGTCTGATGCTGTAAAGAACAATATTGGATAGGAACCTGGAATGTAAGGTCCATGAGTAGATTGGATGTTGTCAGGCAGGAGATGGCAAGAATAAACATTGACATCTTAGGAATCAGTGAGCTGAAATGGACTGGAATGGGTGAATTTAATTCAGATGACCATTATATCTACTACTATGTGTAACAATCACTTAGAAGAAATGGAGAAGTCCTCATAATCAAGAAAAGAGTCAGAAATGCAATACTTGGTTGCAGTCCAAAAAATAACAGTATGATCTTGGTTTCTTAACAAGCCAAACTATTCAACATCACAGTAATCCAAGTCTATGCCCCAATCACTAATGCTGAAGAAGCTTAAGTTGACCAGTATTATGAAGACGTACAAGATCTTCTAGGACTAATACCGAAAAAAAAGATGTCCTTTTCATCATAGGAGACTGGAATGCAAAAGTAGGAAGTCAAGAGATACCTGGAGTAACAGCAAGTTTGGCCTTAGAGTACAAAATGAAGTAGGGCAAAGGCTAGCAGAGTTTTATCAAGAGAACATGCTGCTCAGAGCAAAAACCCTTTTCTAATAACACAAAAGATGACTCTATACATGGACATCACCAGATGGTCAATACCAAAATCAGACTGATTATATTTACAGCCAAAGATAAAGATGCTCTCTATAGTCAGCAAAAAGGAGACCTGGAGCTGACTATGACTCAGATCATTAGCTCCTTATTACAAAATTCCTGCTTAAAGTGAAGAAATCAGGGAAAACCACTAGACCATTTGGGTATGATCTAAACCAAATCTCTTATGATTACACAGTGGTGGTGATGAATAGATTCAAAGGATTATATCTGATAGAGTCCTAAAGAACTGTCAATGGAGACTCAAAAGATCATATAGGAGGCAGTCACCAAAGCCAAACCAAAGAATGCAAGACGCTGAAGTGGTTCTCTGAGGAGGCACCCCACTCCAGTCCTCTTGCCTGGAAAATCCCATGGACATAGGAGCCTGGTGGGCTGCAGTCCATGGGGTCGCTAAGAGTCGGACACGACTGAGCGACTTCACTTTGACTTTTTCACTTTCATGCATTGGAGAAGGAAATGGCAACCCACTCCAGTGTTCTTGCCTAGAGAATCCTAGGAATGGGGGAGCCTGGTGGGCTGCCGTCTATGGGGTCACACAGAGTCGGACACGACTGAGGTGACTTAGCAGCAAGAAAAGAGGAAAAGTGAAAGGCAAAGGAATAAAGGTTAAGATATACCTGACTGACTGCAAAGTTCCAGAGAATAGCAAGTAAAGATAAGAAAGTCTTAAATGAACAATGCAAAGAAATAGAGGAAAAAATAGGATGGGAAAGACTAGAGATCTCTTCAAGGAAACTGGAGATACCAAGGAAATAGTTCATGCAAAGATGGGCACAATAAAGGACAGAAATGGTATCAGTTCAGTTCAGTTCAGTCACTCAGTCATGTCCAATTCTTTGTGACCCCATGAATCACAGCACACCAGGTCTCCCTGTCCATCATCAACTCCTAGAGTTCACTCAGACTCATATCCATCAAGCCGGTGATGCCATCTAGCCATCTCATTCTCTGTCATCCCCTTCTCCTCTTGCCCCCAATCCCTCTCAGCATCAGGGTCTTTTCCAATGAGTCAACTCTTCACATGAGGTGGCCAAAGTATTGGAGTTTCAGCTTCAGCATCAGTCCTTCCAGTGAACACCCAGGACTGATCTCCTTTAGAATGGACTTGTTGGATCTCCTTGCGGTCCAAGGAACTCTCAAGAGTCTTCTCCAACATCACAGTTCAAAAGCATCAATTCTTCAATGCTCAGCTTTCTTCACAGTCCAACTCTCACATCCATACATGACCACTGGAAAAACCATAGCCTTGACTAGACAGACCTTTGTTGGCAAAGTAATATCTCTGCTTTTGAATATGCTATCTAGGTTGGTCATAACTTTCCTTCCAAGGAGTAAGCGTCTTTTAATTTCATGGCTGCAGTCACCATCTGCAGTGATTTTGGAGCCCCAAAAAATAAAGACTTCATGGTCTTTATGGACCACTTCATGATCCCATGAAGTGATGGAACCAGATGCCATGATCTTCGTTTTCTGAATGTTGAGCTTTAAGCCAACCTTTTCACTCTCCTCTTTCACTTTCATCAAGAGGCTTTTTAGAAATGGTATGGACCTAACCAAAGCAGAAATATTAAGAATAAGTGGCAAGAATACACAGAAAAAAAACTGTACAAAAAAGATCTTAATGACCCAGATAACCACTATGGTGTGACCACCCACCAAGAGCCAGACATCGTGGAATAAGAAGTCAAGTGGGCCTTAGGAAGCATCACTACAAAGCTACTGGAGACGGTGGAATTCCAGCTGAGCTTCTTCAAATGCTAAAAGATGAGACAGTTAATGTGCTGCACTCAATATGCCAGCAAATTTGGACAGCTCAGCAGGGGCCACGGGACTGGAAAAGGTCAATTTTAATTACAATCCCAAGGAAAAGCAATGCCAAAGAATGTTCAAACTACTTCACAATTGCACTTATTTCACAGGATAGCAAAGTAATGCTCAAAATTCTTTAAGCTAGGCTTTAACAGAATGTGAACCTAGAAATTCCAAATGTTCAAGCTGGATTTAGAAAAGGCAGAGGAACTAGAGATCAAATTGCCAACATTCGTTGGATTATCGAAAAAGCAACAGAGTTCCAGAAAAACATCTACTTCTGCTGCATTGACTATGCTAAAGCCTTTGACTGTGAGTGTGTTAGTCTGTCAGTCATGTCTGACTCTTTGCAACCCTATGGACTATAGCCCACCAGGCACCTCTGCCGATGGCATTCTCAAGTCAAGAATACTGGAGTGGGTTGCCATTCCCTTCTCCAGGAGATCTTCCCAATGCAGGGATCGAACCTAGGTCTCCTGCATTGCAGGCAGATTCTTTACCATCTGACCACCAGGGAAGCCAGCTAGAGTAAAATAAAAGGGTTCAATACTAAAGTAACTGAATGGTAAAATATTAGAAATCATACAAATGATAGTTCACTAGCACAAACTCTAGTGGGGAGATGGAGAAAATATTTCCAATTAAGGGACTAAAGCAATTTGTGTTTTTTCTTCTTAAAAGTCTTTATCTGCCCTCTGGTGTTTAAGAGGTGGATCTTCATGATTGTCTTGATTTACAGTCTGGTTCTTGTAAAGTATAGCAGCAGGAATCTGAAAAGTGATGTATAGCATTTCCTTGTTAAGGACTACATTTCTTACTAGGTGAACTGAACTACATGCCTCCAAGAAGATGTCTAACACAGTTCCAGCTCATTGCTGAACATCCCTAGCTGGATTAGCATCTTTGGAAAAGCTGTAACAGTGCACAATGGGAAGGAGTTCACTGCCACATGGCTGTCCATCTAAGAGTGCTTTGAAAGAGCTGAAAAACTCAATAACGTTTGCTGGCAAATTCATCAAATTCATGACAATGTGCACAGAATATTTTCTTTCTTTTGACAGTGGCCCCAGCTGCTGCATTAACTCTTCTCTGACTGGCCCTTGCAGGAAGTCTTTCCCATCCAAGTTAAAGGCTTTTACCTTTTGGTCCACTTTATTTAATTTACAGTTGTGCAGTAGCCATTTATGAGATTCAGGATTGAGATTATTAGCAAACACAGCACAGTTTTTCTTTGCTGCTGGAATGGCAAGGGCCCACCCCACCCCAGGAAAAACATCAAATAGGACATTCCCCAGGTTGGGGAAGTTCTGTGACATGGCTGTGTTCTGTGGGGAGATGAGGATTCCAACAGACTTTTGAAAAATCAAATTCACAGGTGTAATTGCTTTCTCAAACCTTGATCATCATATTCTCCTCTCCAAATAGTACTTCCAGTTGGAAATTTTGGTAGATATTATCAATATTATTGATTTGTGAGGATCAAAACAAACTG
The DNA here is from genome assembly GCF_002263795.3 of Bos taurus. NCBI lineage: Eukaryota > Metazoa > Chordata > Mammalia > Artiodactyla > Bovidae > Bos > Bos taurus. Next base: position 51,177,514 of record NC_037338.1, on the reverse strand, counting down.
TGGAAAATTCTTCAAGAGATGGGAATACCAGACTTCCTTACCTACTTCTGAGAAGTATGCACATTAAGAAGCAACAGTTAGAACCAGATGTGGAACAATAGACTGGTTCCAAATTGGGAAAGGAATACATCAAGACTGTATATTGTCACCCTACTTATTTAACATATATGTAGAATATATCATGAGAAATACCAGGCTGGGTGAAGCACAAGCTGGAATCAAGATTGCTGGGAGAAATATCAATAACCTCAGATATGCAGATAACACCACCCTTATGGCAGAAAGTGAAGAACTAAAGAGTCTGTAGATCAAAGTGAAAGAGGAGAGTGAAAAGGCTAGCTTAAAACTCAACATTCAAGAAACAAAGATTATGGCATCCAGTCCCATCACTTCATGGCAAATAGATGGGGAAACAATGAAAACATTGGAAGACTTTATTTTCTTGGACTCCAAAATCACTGCAGATGGTGACTGCAGCCATGAAATTAAAAGACACTTGTTCCTTGGAAGAAAAGCTATGACCAACCTAGACAGCATATTACAAAGCAAACACATTATTTTGCCAACAATGGTCCTTCTAGCCAAAGCTATGGTTTTTCCCATAGTCATTTATGGATGTGAGATTTGGACAATAAAGAAAGCTGAGTGCTAAAGAATTGATGCTTTTGAACTGTAGTGTTGAGGAAGACTCTTGAGAGTCCCTTGGACTGCAAGGAGATCAAACCAGTCAATCCTAAAGGAAAACAACCCTGAATATTCATTGGAAGGATTGATGTTGAAGCTGAAGATCCAATACTTTGGCCACCTGATGCAAAGAACTGACTGATTAGAAAAGACCCTGATGCTGGGAAAATTGAAGGCAGTAGAAGGGGACCATAGAGGATAAGATGGTAGGATGGCATCACCAACTTGATCGATATGAGTTTGAGCAAGCTCCAGTAGTTGGTGAAGGACAGAGAAGGCTGGCATGCTGCAATCCATGGGGTCACAGAGTCAGACACGTCTAAGTGGCTGAGCTGAATTGAAGGCAAAGTTTATCCTAGAGAATTTTCCATGTTAGCAGAATGACTATTGAGAAGAATTCATATTCTGATGTTGGAGGGAGTATTCTGTAAATATTTGTCTATAAAGAAGGCTGGGCACTGAAGAATTGATGCCATTGAATTGTGGTGCTTGAGAAGACTCAAGAGTTTCTTGGACTGCAAGATCAAATCAGTCAATCCTAAAGGAAATTAACACTGAATAGAAGGACCAATGCTAAAGCTTAAGCTCCAATACTTTGGCTACCTGATACGAAGAGCTGACATATTGTAAAGGACTGTGATGTTGGGAAAGATTGAGGGCATGTGGAGAAGCAGGTGACAGAGGATGGTATGGTTGGATGGCATCATTGACTCAATGGACATGAGTTTGAGCAAACTCCAAGAGATAGTGAAGGACAGGAAAGTTTGGCATGTTGCAGTCCATGGAGTCGCAGAGTCAGACACGACTTAGTGACTGAACAATTTGGTTTATAATATTGCTCACATATTCTATTTCTCTGCTGAACTGCTGTATTATTGTTTTATCTGTTATCAAAAATTAAGTATTGAAGCTTCAGATTTTTATTATTGAATTATCTATTTCTCCCTTTAACTGTGTTAGTTTTTGCTTCATGTGTTTTGGGACTGTGTTGATAGGTGTATATAGATTTATAATTGTCATATTTTTCTAATTATAAATTAACCCTCAATAAGGATAAAATGTTGCTGTCCATGTATGCATGCTCAGTCATGTTCAACTTTTTGTGACCCCATGGTCTGTAGCCCACCAGGCTCCTCTGCCCTTGGAATTTTCCAGGCAAGAATACTGGAATGGGTTGTTATTTCCTATGCTAGTGTTTCTATTTCTCCTGTAATTATTTTCATCTCCGAGTATATTTTGCCTGATTTTAGTACAACTAGTTCATCTCTTTTTGACTATCATTTTCATGTAAATATTTCCATCCTTTTCTTTTTAATCTATTTATGTCTTTGAAGAAAAGTATGCATCCTGTAGCTAGTATATTTATTCTACCAACATCTGTCTTTTGATTGAGGTGTTTAATCCACTTGGATTTAATATAATTACTGATAAGGCAGGGTTTATATTTGTCATTTTGCTGTTGGTTTCCTTGTTTCTTGTGCTTTTTTTCTTTTTCCTTGTTCCTTGATTTCTATCTTTTATCTTTGTTAAATATATATTCTCTTGTTGTGTTAGTCACTCAGTTGTGTCTGACTCTTTGCAACCCCATGGACTGTAGCCAACCAAGCTACTCTGTCCATGAAATTTTCTAGGCAGAAATACTTGAATGGGTTGCCATTCCCTTCTCCAGGAGATTCTTCCCAACTCAGGGATCTAACCTGGGTCTGCTGCATTGTAGACAGATTCTTTACCATCTGAGCTATAGGAAAGTCCACATGTTCTCTAGTGTATCTTTTTAATTTCATTGTTGTTTTTCACTATATTTATTTCAGTTATTTTTGTAGTGTTTACTCTGAAAATGACAATTAGCACCTTAATGTGAAATTCATGCCAATTTAATTTCAATACTGTGCAAAAACTTCTGTCTAAATACCCCTATTTCCTCTTCCTCCTTTGCAAAAATGTACATCTGTATAAATGATAGGCCCATTAATGCAGTTTTATATTTATTGATATTCAGTTGTCTTTGAAAACAGATTGGAGAGGAAAAGAATTACAAAATAATGTGTGTATATTGCCTTTCATAATGGCTACACAGTTATCATCACCAATAGTATTTTCACACTTCCTTTCATTCTTTATACATGATTCCCTGTACTTCTTTGAATTTATTTACAATAGCTTATTTAAAATCTTTTTTCTGCTAAGTCCAAAATCTGGTGCCCCTGAGGGCCTTTTTCTATTAGCTGTTTTTTTCCCAGTGTATGTGGACTTACCTTCCTGTTTCTTCTAATGCCTTGTATTTTGTTGCTGTTGTTGTTACAAACAAATAGACTTGTTTGTAATAACTCTGGTATTAGATGCATCCACTTCCCACTGAGCTAAGCTCTGAATCATTCAAATAGCCGCCTATTTCCCAGGGAGCTGAAAGTTCAGACAAAATATTGACTCTGTACTGGGGATGATGCTTTAACAGAGGTCCACAAGCAGTTCAGTCTTTTCCTTCTCTGCAATGGCTGCTGGGTTTTACCTCCTACACCTCTAAGGTGAGGAGAGAATGGAAGGAGAGGAGATTAGCCCTAAATTCAAATATGACAGATCCCACCATCTTACCAAAGTTCAGCAGCCTCTCTTGTATAGAAAATTTTTAGTTTGTTCTGTGGGTTTGGCTAATTGACAGACTTCTGAAATGATTGGCTTTAGTTGTTTTGCTTATATTTTATTTTAGTTTAGTTTTAGTTTTTTGTTTTTTAAAACTTTACATAATTGTATTAGTTTTGCCAAATATCAAAATGAATCCGCCACAGGTATACATGTGTTCCCCATCCTGAACCCTCCTCCCTCCTCCCTCCCCATACCATCCCTCTGGGTCGTCCCACTGCACTAGCCCCAAGCATCCAGTATCGTGCATCGAACCTGGACTGGCATCTCGTTTCTTACATGATATTTTACATGTTTCAATGTCATTCTCCCAAATCTTTCCACCCTCTCCCTCTCCCACAGAGTCCATAAGACTGTTCTATACATCAGTGTCTCTTTTGCTGTCTCATACACTGGGTTATTGTTACCATCTTTCTAAATTGTTTTAAAAGGAAAGTGAGTTCATCAAAGTCCTTTCCCTGCCAAAGAGGTTGATCCTCCCCAGGTTAACATCTATTTTAAAGCACATATCTCTAAGTATACCTCAGTCATGGTGCAAAGTCTGAACACTAGAAAACACAGTTAAATGAGATGCTGACATTTTCAGAAAGACTGTGATTATTCAGAATAAAGAAAATCTGCACAGCTAAGTAATATAGTTAACAAGGAAAAACAAAGATACATGGATAGAATTTCTTCACTTTTATTGGCATTCAGTTCAAGTCCATAAAAAAAACAAATGAAAGAGGTCTTAAAAGGGATATTACATACTAATCCCAAGTAAGATTTATCAGATGGGGGAGCCAGCAGCCACTTTGGTATCTTAACTTATTTTCCAATTTTACAATTCATAAAATACTCGCCAAGGCATGACACAAGTTTGGAGCTCAAGCATGGTGCATTTTATGTTCCAAGATCCATTAAAAGCAATAATTTGTAAGATCTTCAATAAGAAAGTGTGCATTTTTTTTCAAATAATACTTCAAAGAGGGAAGCAGGACTCCTTAATCCAATTTTATGTGAAAAGTAATCTCTTTCTCATCTGTGATCTTCTCTCTTCTGTGATTGTGGTTGAAGCTGGAGGACTAGGACAGAATGAATGGCATCTCTTCATGGTAGTAGTTCTTTTCCACAGTATGAAATGACAATCTGGCTTTCCCTCAGGAGAAAGCAGTAAATCTCAAACTCTGGTCAGGAATGACAGGGACTTTGATCATGAACTCATTCTGCTCAGGATTACCTTCTCTGCCTAGTTTTTCCCTTCACTGTCCGAAGTCCAGAGTATGAACAGAGCAGTTTGACAAGATTCACTTATTTTGCATCATCAGCCTACTGACCTTTCTTCCTCTATGAAAAGTGGAATTCTAATGTAAAAAGGCAGTGCCAGAAGGACGGAATGGAAATGTCCCAGCTGGTTATTAACCAGGTCTGTGAACTTCAGTTTTGTTCTTCCTAAGCCTCACTCTCCTCATCTGTAAACTGTTTGTCCCACCTGGTTTTATTAGATTATCAAATGAGATCATGCATACTTAAAACAACATTAAATACAACACTCAATAAAATGTTTTGACTGCTCATAGGATTAACACAATTCTACTGAAAAAATCTTGAAAAAAATCAATCTTTACTGTTTAATTCACTGTATTGCATCTATTCCAAACTTACTATAAGCAATGATCATTCTCTACCCTATTTGGCATTTTTAACACTTTTAATTATTGTTTATTTAAGACATTAAAACAAAATTACACTGAAATGATTAACACTGCTTTGTAGGAATTCCAGTACAAATCCCCTGTAAGTTTCACAAAATCAGGCTGGCAACATGAGATCTGTGAGAGCAGGACATTTAACTAGATTCCACCTCCCCACAGCTTGTTTTGGGAGAAGAGACCTGTGGGTCATTTGATATAAATGATATTTGATGTAAATGGACTTTATTCACAATTATTTTAGGAAAAAACAGAGAGACTGTCTCAGTTTATAAATCAATGATAAGTAAAGAACTAGTCAAGACTCTGCTCAATATTATGCAACAACCTAAATGGGGGAAATTTTGAAAAAAGATACACATGTACTGAATCACTTCGGTGTACACTTGAAACTGTCACAACATTGTTAATCAACTATACTCTAATGTAAAATAAAAAGTTAAAAAGAATGAAATAAAAATGCTATTCCCTGTACATATCACTTTTCTCTGTGACCCACTTCTGTTTGAGATCTTCAGTCATCCTTCTGAAGAAAGATGTGTAAATCATAAGATTCTTATGTCATGGGATTTGTTTTTTAATCTTCAAATATGTACTGCATGTCTACAAAGGTCCATACAATCCACTCTTCAAGGTGGTGATGGTGATGCAAAGCAAACTAGATGAGGTCTAGAAGAGTACCAAGGTGGTCAATAAAGGTGTGGATTCTCAGTGATATGTTTATCTTTCATTTTTGTTCTGTTCTTCAAAATATAAAACTGCCCATGCTACATTTATCTCTTTCAATACTTAAAAAGACTAAAGATATTTGAAATAAATCTGCATAAGTTCACAATATAGTAACAATATCATTAAAATCTCCCTCCTCCACGAAGGGTCCCTACTTTTCCACTCTATCCATTCCACCCTGCCCTAGGTCTCCATGCAGAAAATATGTCTCACCGCCCCTGTATTTTCTTAGTCTTTTTTATCGTATGTCTCTCACAACCTTTATCCTAGTCCTTTATCTTCTGTTAAAATATTGTATGAATCTGTTTTATCCTCCGTTGTTTCTTATAATCCCCTGGAATGCAGAGTCCATATCTGATTCAATTTATTCAATCCCATGACTTCCAATATATACATAAGTGATATATATCAGAATAATTCTTCCCATGACACTTGGAACATTGCCTGGAACATAATA